>NW_022589708.1:16463064-16520689 GCF_004348235.1 Phoca vitulina | reverse complement strand
AAAAAAAAAAAAAAAAAAAAAAAATTAAAAAAAAAAAGAAATGCCAGTTCTTGCCACCACCACCCCCCCCACCCAGTCTTACTAAATCAGATACTCTGGAGGTAAGACTCAGTGGTCTGTGTTTTATCAAGGCCTCCTGATGACTCTCATGCAGGTGAAGTTTGAGAACCCCTGCTGTGTGTTCTTAGGCTTCAGAGTATTTAGAAACTTAACCATTATTTCATAGAGAAATAAAAAGTGTAGAAAGATATAAATTCTAAGAGGTAGTCAATCTAATTGGTTTGTGAAGATTAGTGGAATAGAGAGTCTTTTGTATTTGGTCTTTCAGAAGGAACCTTTAGATCTCAATAAAAGCTTTGTTATGCCAGAGCTTTTTATTTTCAGAACAGTTTTGCTCTATGCTGAACTATGAGACCTCAAAAAAGTTTTTTGTTCTTCCTTTTATGTTAAATTCCTTATATCTCATGACTATAGAGGGACAACTAAATTGTGCATAGAACCTCATAAAAGAAAGCTCATAGCATTAAAAAGATGGCAGGTCAGTTAAGAAGAAATTGTCCTGGGTCCCCTTAGGTCAGAGTCAGATGTTACTTGAGGTAGTAGAGGAGGAAAGGGAAAGGTTAAAGTATTTTGAGTCATAATAGAAAGACTATTGAATAAAGTCAATAGCTATTTCTTGAGTTTTGTATTGACTCTTGTATGCCATTGACTTTTCTAGGCATTTTAGATATTTTAAGTAAAAATATAGACAAAGATCACTGTTCTGGTAGGTTATATTATATTCAGGGAGTCAGATTTATGCAATAAATCTTCTAAATAAATATATTATAAAATATGTTAGTAATTGATGATGTTGTGGAAGAAATTAAAAAAAAAGAAGACCCATTAAGAAAACCCTTTAGGGGGATATCGTGCTGCACTCCCAACTAGACATGTTATGGATCCTGTGCTAGGTCCCATGAGATAAGCCCTCCTTCAAGAGAATGTATTTGTTTAGCAGCTGTTGGCAGTGAATGTATTTGTGGAGGGTGCGGTGGCTCTCCCGTTACCAGTCCTCCCCAGTCCTGATGGAATTTCACATGTGAAAACGTATAAAAGGAAAACCCAAATTTAAGTTTTCTTTTAATGGGAACAGAGCTATTAGAAAGTAGGATTTTCAAAACCAACTAAACAGACAATAACAATAAAAACAAAAATTAAACAGATACCTGAGAAAGCTTGTAAAGGGATGAAATGAGAGAATAGAGTCAGGGGCTGGGTTGAATTGAGCAGCCTAGACCTAGTTCATTAACAGTTTATAGTTGGATGCCTGTTTTATGTAATTTCTGGCTCCTGGTGCAAAAGGTGGCTGTGTTTTAACAGGAACCTCCTTCTCGCAACACACCTACAAAAACTAACGGATGCTGAACAGTAACTTTCAAAAATGCCTTCCATTCTTGGCCATTCCTCCCATTGCTCCTTCCTTTCTCTTGCTGACTGTGGGAATTAAATTTCATCTACTGATGGTTGATCCATGGTTCTTTAAGTTGTAGATGTCCTCATCTAGCAGGATTGAGTTCAGGGGCACGGATCTCTGTGGTGTGTCTTTTTAAGAAATGGGTATTAATACATCAATTGCCAAGAATACTGTCTTTATGAGAGATATTTTTGATGGCACATGTTCAAGTACCATACGAGCTTTTGTGTGGACATTTTGTAAGTTTTCTTTAAACAGATTTTTGAGGTATAATTTGCATACTGTTGCAGGTTGAATTGTGTCCCCCCAAAAGATGTTGAAGTCCTACTCCCCGGTACCTCAGAATGTGACCTTAACTGACACGATGATAGTTAGTTAAGATGAGGGCATAGTGGAGTAGGGTGGGTGCCTAATCCTATAGGATTGGTCCTTTTTATAAGAGATAGAGACGCACAGGGAAAGGTGATTGTGTGACAATGGAAAACAGAGACGGCGGCGATCCATCTCCAAGCCACAAATGTCAAGGATGCCAGCAAATGCCAGAAGCTGGAAGAGGCATGGGAGGATGATCCTCTATAGGGTTCAGAGGGAACGTGGTTCTGCTGACACCTTCATTTTGGACTTCTAACCTCTAGAAATGTGAGACCATAAATTTCTGTTGTTTTAAGCCACCCAGATTGTGGTACTTTGTTATGGCAGCCCCAGGAAACTCATACACATACTGTAAAATTCAACAGTTGAAGTACAGAGTTCACTGAGTTTTAGTGCTGTACAGAGTTGTGCAGCCATCACCACAATCCAGTTTTAGAACACTTCCATTAGCCCAGAAATGTTCCTCATGTTGATTTGCTGTGTCTTCTTGTTCTACTTCACCTCCAGCCCTAGGCAACTACTAATCTGCTTTCGGCCCCCATAGATTTGGTTATTATGAACATTTTGTGTAAGTGGAATCATAAGACATATAGTTTTTTGCATCTAGTTTCTTTCAATTAGAATAATGTTTTGGGAGTTCATCCATGTGGTATAGTTTTTTTCCTTTTTTTTTTTTTTTATTATTAAGTTAATTTTCTCCAAAGGCAGTCTACATGTAATGACAAGTCCTGGGGTCTGCATAATATACTTTTTTGGCCAACAAGAAAGTTTTGGAAGGAAATGTGAATTGTCATTATGACAGGACTTCAAACTCTATTAATAGTGTATCTAAGGAGACATTGTTCCTGCCTTTATTTATTTCAGTAGTTCTCAAACTTGAGCATCTGTCAGAATCACCTGGAGGACTGGTTAAAATGGAAATTGCAGAGTCACTTCTCTAGTTTCTGATTCAGTGGGTCTGTGCCAGGCCTGAGAACGTGCATCTCTAACCAGCTCCCAGATGCTGCTGCTGGTCCAGGGAGCATCCTTCGAGAATGACTGCTTTAACCAGAAGCCACATTTAGTGGTGGTAGGGCTCCTTTCTTTTTCGTTGCCATCAATTCCTCCCTTCTCAGTGACTTATATAATAAGTAGGAGAGATTACTGTTTCTTAACCCAGAGTGGCCTCCAGTCCACATACATCTCTGAAAGCTCCATTTAAGTTTTGATAACTATCATCCATGCCCACTGTGGAATATTGCATCTCCTGAGAGCTTTTGGTTTGCAGGATAAAATTTAAAAATCAATCAGCTTAATGTCATCTCTGTGCTGCATGCCTTCTTGAGATCATAGTCACTTGCCCTATTTTAAGGAAGTCTCAGATCCACAAGGCTGCTGAGAATTGCTAGCAATTTTTTTTCTTCTTTTTTTCAACCAGCAAGCTAGATTGAGACCCAGTTGCTTAAATGCACACAGATTGGTCAGAGTCTCCAGTGAATCAGTAATAAATGACATTTTCTTGGAATCATAGGCATGCCATTAACTTCATTTTGCTTGTCTGTGTTTTGCCCCTTTATCTCTGGTCTAACTGAAAAAACAATCTGAATCATATTGTCTCTTCCATGTAGTGTGTGACCTCGCAGCTGCTAGTGTAGATCTGTTGTTATAGTAAGAGTAAGTACTTCAAATAATACTAATTAAAAGCATTTTACAGTGAAAGCAGACCATTTGTTCAGTGATAGGTGCGAATTTTGTGAGGTCTGAAGCATATCTATAAGGAGAGGGAGGGCATCCTTCTTTAAAGAAAAGAATTCATAAGAATTTTATATTTTATAACAACATACAATTTCACATTAAGTAGATATTTAGAATGAATAGGGCAATCATAACCCATTAAAGACAATAAAAGCTCACACAATCTGGAGAAATTACTTTTACTTCTTTAACCGCCTAACATACCTGTATCCTTCTTTTTGTCTTTACAGTTTGGGGCTGTATACTCTTTGATGGTATCTACCTCTGACGTGGATTCTGTCATATGTTTATACAGAGAATAGAAAGTAAATATTGTCCTTTCTCTAGCAGGGTTGATTGAAATTTGTCTTTTATTACTGAAAGTTCAGGAAAGTTTGTTTCAGCTTCAAACCTCATCGTCGATAACAAAATGCTAAGACACAGCCCATCAGGGAAAAATGAAACACGCAGCTTCACCCACCAGCATTCACTTTTTAAAAGAGAACTGCTACAGGCATAGACACAAATTCTGCTAAAGTTAGTTTCATGTAATTTCCACCAAGGGAAGAAAAAAGATGCACGATATTTGATTATTACACATAACCGCATTACTGAGCACATTGTGCACAGCCGAGAATTTTTTATTAGACTTCATTAAGAACAAAATCCTCCACTTACAACTTTATATCTCAGGATCGGATGAATCCTACAGAAGAACTTTCACTCCATGCATTTGAATCACCATTTCCCCTCCTCAACTACCGTAAACTTCTTTGCTGGGCCACAGAGGACACGTTTTTGTGGTGGCATGATCTGCAGCCTGGTACCTTTCCCGCGCTGACTCCAGTGGGCTGGCAGTGTTCTGGGAGGCCGTTTCTGCACTCGCACTCGCAATAACTTCACTTGATGCAAAAGTTATGGGAGCTTCAGCAACGTATCTTACTGAACCCACGTCACAAGTATTCCCAAGTCAGCTCTCTCTTACTTACACGCCAAAAATGCCCCTAGGCTCTCGAAGGTTATCTGACAACATTCTCATTTGAGAACATCTCATGAGAGAGACACATCTCTCACATGAGAACATTCTCATTTAATTGCAGAGTAACAAGCTCACTTTTGGAAATTTTACAAAAGCACCTGGCTATGCAATCCGATTGCCATGGCTCTGCCCCATTCCTAGGGCTAAACTCTTACCCAAATAGTGAGTCTCTATGAAGGTGCAAGTACACTGACTTCAGGGCAACTCCACCTCCATTTTTGCTAAGAAAAATAGCTTAGGAGTATGCTGTCAAACAGAGAGAGAGAGAGAGAGAAGAAAAAGAAGATTTTTCAGATGGGAGAAATAATGCATGTAAATGAGGAGAGGAGGCTTAATTCTAATTATCTTTTATAAAGTTGTCCTGACTAGACCTGAAATGACAATCAGAGACGTAGGGCTTTCTGTGATTTTTTTTTTTTTTTCTGGTATGTTTTTTGAGAATAATTAGGGAGGACTAGATGAGAAAAGAGACTTGATTAAGACCCTTGAGGCCTGTGATTATGTTTCATATTTTAAGAGGAAATTAAAATTGTGGAAAGCTCCTGTCTCAGTCAGCTTGGGCTGCCATAAAAAATACCATAGACTAGGTGGCTCAAAAACCAGAAATTTTTTTTCTCACAGTTCTGGAGGCTGGAAAGCCCGGGGTGAAGGTCCAGCAAGATTTGGTTCCTGGGGAGAGCTCTCTTCTTGGCTTGCAGGTGGCTGTCTTCTCTCTCTGTCCTCTCATGGTGGAGAGAGCTATTCTTCCTCCTCTTCTCTTGAGACCACAGTCCTGGGGCACCTGGGTGGCTCAGTTGGTTGGACATATGCCTATGGCTCAGGTTATGATCCTGGAGTCCTGGGGTCTTGGGATTGAGCCCTGTGGTGGGGGGAGGGGGCGTCCCTGCTCAGCAGGGAGTCTGCTTCTCCCTCTCCCTCTGCCCTTCCCCCCTACTCCTGCTCTCTTTCTCTGTCTCTCAAATAAGTGAATAAAATCTTAAAAAAAAAAAAAAAGACCACAATCCTATTGAATTAGGGCCCCATCCTTAGGACCTCATTTAACCTTAATAACCTCCCAAAGACCCCATGTCCAAATACCATCACCTTAGGGTTGGAACTTCAACATAAGCATTTTGGGGGTACCCATTCAGTTCATAACAGCTTAAGAGAAGAGGTATGGCATGATTAAAATGGGGACTTGGAAAGATGAGTGTCTCTGTGTCGGGAATAGATTGAAAGTCAATGTTGGAGCTCCTGTCCCATAGTTCTGCTCTTACACAATTTCCATTTTTTCACTACCTATAAACCACTACAGAGCTTTCCCCAAATTAATTTTTTTTAAAAAGTGCTCCTTTTCTTAGGCTCTCTAAATATTTTAGAAGGTCTAAAAGTAAAAATTTTACCTTATTTTTATCATTCCTTCTGTATTAGATGACCAACAGATTTTTCTTAAAAGAATCTGTCCCAGATGTATTTTCCCACCAGAAAGAGCGCATGCAGACACCTGAAGAATATATTATGCATGTGGCAGAACTCAAAATATTGTCATTATCTGTCTTTCTTTTTTTAAGCCTGTGTTCATTTAACAAACACTTAGGAGCCCCTTTTATGTGCCAGGTGTTACGGATGCATCTGTGAGCAACACAGACTAACATCTCTAGCTTTGTGGAGATTTACATCCTAGGATAATTTTTTTTTTCTGAAAACAAACAAAGCATTGTCATTTTTTCTTGGTTAGCTAGCATTTATCTGGTTTTAAAATTAGTTTAGCCTTGGAGTGAAATTTTTCTTTTATAATTAAATGTAAGTTAGATATTAGCTCCTATTCATAGTCAAGTCAGAGTGGCTTTAAGTTACAACAATAATCTGCATTTAAATAGAAACCCTTCCTGCCAGCATCTATGGCAGAGCATGAAAAATATCATTTTTACAAAGGGTATTGTTCTGAATATATAACTTACTATATAATTAAATATAAGAGCGTTTTAGATTTTTACATCACTCAAGCAAGCGGATTTTTCACATTAAAACTACTGGGCTTTTTGAATAAGAAAAATTAGCAATTCTGAGCCATTACAGTTGCTTTTTCAAATTTTAAGTTCTAGAAGGTGTATTTTGCAAGATAATGAAGGTCACCCTATGTAATAATGAGACTGAATTCCAAGTCGATACCTTGAAGTCAGACTTCCTACTGATACCAATATTTAGGGTCTACGTTTCACAGACGTGGACTGTGTTCTGTCAGTACACACTGGAATACTCCATTCTCCCTGAGATACTTTTTCTCCAAGTATTGCTATTGCTATGCCTTTCAACAGATCAGAACATTGAGATCAGAAAAGCATGACTTCTGGGGCGCCTGCCTGGGTGGCGCAGTCGGTTGAGCGTCCGACTCTTGGTTTCAGCTCAGGTCATGATCTCAGGGTCCTGGGGTTGAGCCCCCTGTCAGGCTCCCTACACAGCGGGGTGTCTGCTTGAAGTTCTCCCTCCCTCCCTCTCTCTTTCTCAAATAAATAAAATCTGTAAAAAAAAAAAAAAAAAAGAAGAAGAAGAAAAGCATGACTTCTGTCAATTTTATTCCTAGTAGGTGTCAAAGTCAGCATTAGAATTAGCTCCACAAATAATTTTAATTAACAAAAGCAAATTATTGTGCAATAAAAACTGAAGTCTCCGTGGTAAAGCAGAAATAAAGAAAATAGTTCTGTTAAAAATATGTGTCAGGAAAAAGCCATAGCAGCTGGTCCCCTAACTTCCTGTGTGCCCCTAGAACCCTGGAAAAGGAATGATGTGTTGAGTTTCACTTTTTTTTTTCCTTTGAGGGCAGTAGGCCTATTGGTTCATGAAGAGAGGTATGACTTTGATAGAAAGTATTATGAACTGAAGCTAAGAGAAACCATTTTGATTAGCAGTGTTTACCACCACCACCCCAATGGCTGTTTTTAATATCATTGGAACTTGGGGCACCTGGGTGCCACAGCTGGTTAGCTGTCTGACTCTCGGCTCAGGTTGTAATCTCAGGGTTGTGAGATCGAGCCCCGGTGGGGCTCTGCGTTCAATGCAGTCTGCTTGAGGCCTTCTCTCCCTGTCCCTCTGCCCCGGCCCTGCTTGCTCTCTCTCTCTCAAAACAAATAAATCTTCGGGGAAAAAAAAAAAAAGATATCAATGGAAGTCAAGGGCTTAACACTACATTGATGTTAAAGTCATTTTTCTGGGTGTCCAGAGACAGAGAGGGTTCTGGTCTGTGTAACTTTCTGATTATCTGTAGGTCAAGAATAATGATTAGTGTCATGTCTTAGAAGGGCTTTCATTGTTGCTTTGAGTTTTAAATGACAGAATATGAGTGAAAATCTTTTGCCCATAACAAGTGCAATGCAAATGTTAATTACTATTATTTTCCTCAGTGTTCTCTGGGCTTAAATTGCTTCATCCTAAACTGAGGTTTTGAAATGGGACAGGTATCCAAGATGTCATAGACAAAAATTAGAAAAGAAACAGAGAAACGAGCTGGGGGCCCTACAGCCGTGCTCCCCAAACGTTTCGGCTTAAGGGATCAATAGAATTTGATATCAAAATCTGGAAAGTGTCACAGGGCTGCCCATTTTTAAATTTTGTTAACAAAATACATTTTTGAAAAGGCTACTGCCTTGATTATCCACTCCCATTTCACAGGAAGGACATAGACTAAAGAACAGACCTTTAAATTGAACATATTTGGCTTGCTAAAATACCTGTTATATTTGTCTTTATTTTTCTCCATTTTCCTAAGGCAGCTGGGCACTTTGGTATGAGTTGACAGTACTGGTATTTTGGAACTTCTGCTATAACCCATAGGCGCTCCTCTCTTGGAGCAGCTCCCTCTAGGTCACGTCTACCTTAGAACAGAGCTGCCTAATTGTGCCTGCCAGGCAGGTCGGGGCTCGGTCTGCTGTGCCAGGAACAGTGGACCTCACACCTGCTGTCAACCCTTCTAGATAGGCAGCCCGCATTTTCATAGGGGAGGCCCTAAGCATACATCCAGGTAGGGCCTTGCCTTTTTCCTTGGCAAGTATTTCTGAATTTGTTCAGATATTCAAAAAGAGCCCAGAGATCATAAAACGTAATGAAGTTTTAGCGTCTTTTAAACAACATGACTCTGTACCTTAACAAGTGCTTTACTTTATTGAATAGGGGAGGGCACCCCAGGTTAACTAGATAAGATAAATATCTTAGCACCCTGATTAGGAGTGTCCCATTGATACAGTATTTCTGTCCCCAAACAAAGGTTTTGTTGCTGGTATTGTCGATTTTTAGAACACGGGTATTAATTACCTAAACAACAGACGTACAATACTAATGCTGAGCCGTGACTCCTCTCTTCTTCTCCTTCCTGAGACTCAGTCTTCTGTATCTGTTCCCTTCTGATTGGTTCGGAATTTGTTTTGAAGGGAATGCCTGTTGTGTGCGTGTGTGTGAAATAAGCAGGATGCCTTTTTTTCAATATTGTTGGAAGGCTTGTAGTGGTTAGAAGCTAAGAGACAAAAAGCTAAAATAAAATAGGAACCGAATACCCTCTCACATTTGGGGCCCATACTGAGCATTTTGGAGCTGATGGGGTGGTTCTGACATCAGACACCTATGCATATCTTATTGTTTTTTTTTCTAAAGATTTTTTTTATTTATTTGACAGAGAGACAGCGAGAGAGGGAACACAAGCAGGGGGAGTGGGAGAGGGAGAAGCAGGCTTCTTGCCGAGCAGGGAGCCCGATGTGGATGCGGGGCTCGATCCCAGGACTCTGAGATCATGACCTGAGCCAAAGGCAGTCGCTTAACCAACTGAGCCACCCAGTCGCCCTTATCTTATTGTTCTCTCTCAACCAGTGGGAAGAGAAAAAAAAAAAAAAACAGGGAGAGCCCCCCAGTCCTTTGAAAGGTATAATGGGGAGTGATGCGCATTTGTTCACATTTCAGTCATCCAGATCTTTGTCACGTGCCCACCACTGAGTTGGCGAAGCATTCTGGGCAATGCAGTCTTGTGCTGGGCAGACATGTGCATTGCTGAAATTCAGAAGTTGTAGTTTGAGAGGGAAGAATGAATATTGGTAGACAATACGGAGCCAGTTACCTGTGTTAGGGAGCACTTCTTGCCATGGATTATTTTGAGATGACAACATCATCAGCAAAACAAAGATTAAATGGGATGGGGTGGGGTGGGAATATTTTTGAGTGGTGACCCATTCATTTTTTAATGGTGTGATTTTAAATTGGAAATGTCATTAGATACTAAAGCAGCTGTTCTCCAAGTCTTCTCTAGGGATCTTTGCAGGTTCCAGAGACCAGTTTCAGAGATTGTGCAAGATGAAAGCTATTTTCATACTAATTGTAAGAAATCGTTTGCTCCTTTTTATTCTCATTCTCTCACGAATGAGCAGTGGAGTTTTCTAGAGGCTTTGCCATATGTGTGATATCATTGCTCTGAAGGATAATGGAATGTGTGCTTGTCTGTTCATCTGCTTAAACACTTCTCAGTTGTAACTTCTAATACAATATAACTTAGATTAAAAAAAAAAGCTTTTTGGGTTTTTTTACAAATTTTAAAAGTATAAAGAAGTCCTATAACCAAAAAGCTTAAGAATTGCTATCCCGAAGCATAATGCATTTTATCTTTAGACTCTAAAGCCCAGCCTAATTCTTTAGTAAGGCATTTGGTTATACAAATGAAATGAAACTATTTTTTACCTCAGAGTTTAGCATCAAACTCTGGAAAAATGTTCACATGCTTGTAGGAAAGTTTTTTGGGGGGTTTTACTTCCAGTATATGATGTCATTTCTCAGCAGCACATTTCTAGCATTTTTTGAGGTGCTCAAAATCAAATCATGAATAGAAAATGGCAATTGCTTTTCAACTTTTCTTCTCTTAAGAAAAGAAAAATCTCTTTTTATCAACAAGGTTAAAGGTTTACAGAGAAGTTTAGGATATTGGTGTTCATTCACTCTACCTGGTGTGTGTTGTGGGGGAAAAAAACCCACTTTTATGTTCTACAATGACAGTTAACTTGAGAATTTCTCAAGATTTGCTCAGTCTGACAAAGAAGCCATTCAGCTAGACATAAAGAGGCAGGCTTTTCATTTTGACCCTACATTTCAGTATGTCAGTCGTGTTTTAAATGCTAAAATTACATTGCTAAGAACTTCCTGAGAGATTTGAGAATTGTTACCCCTCTTAGAAGCTGTATAGTAAGTAAATTTTGCCCTCGGCTTTGATATTCCTGATAGTTCTGTACTTGAATATTTTTGGTTTCCTTCTCAAGAAAATTATGAAACCTTTGATTAAGAAACACAGATGCACCCATTACCGTACAAGACTTTGAGGGAGCACTTCCAAATTATTTTTGTATCTACATTAAGGGAGGGGGAAGAAATCTGGACAGCCACTGGGGATTTAGTGGAAGCTAAGTATCAACCAATGCACAAGAGCAGTGGTAAGGCATACTCCCAATTCATTTTCAAATGAAGAGCAGAGAAAGTTTGTCGTTTGTTCTAGGAAAAGAAATGCCTTTCTCTTGCCATTATACCAGATTCTTAGACAAAACACGAACAGTATAGAATGAATATTTTTGTCTTCAGTTTCCCTTATTTCATCCTCTTGTCTTATCTAATTACAGTAATTGCCAAGCCATAGGAACAAGAACACTTTGAAATTTGCAAGACCTTACCACAATAAAGCGTGAATTTTATAATTTACATAGTACACTGAAATCTGTGCTACAATGCTGCAGCTTCTCCACATTCAGACAAAATTTACCAGGACTGAATATTGGGTATTTTGTGGGAAATAGACATATTGTTTGTGTGTACATTTCATGATGAAATTTTTGGGGTTTGGACTCATAGGTTCAGGAGTTAATTTGGTTTTCATAACGTGGTCAGTAGATGACATGGGGTCCTTGAGACAGAGTCAGACTCTGATTCTGGACCCGATCAAGACTCAATGACCGGACTCAACGTGGACCTGATCCGTAAAAGGAAGCTGAGTGTATTGGATAACAAATTTAACCTGCCTGTGTCTCAGTTTCTTATCTTTGACTTTCTAGATCTGCAATATTGGGCAAATCACTTATCCCGTGTCTCAGTTTTGCCATCTAGAAAATTGGGATATCGAGGGCTGTTGGATGGATTGGGAGAACTAGTTTACATAAAGTGCATAGAACAATGCCTGGCTCATAAGCACTATAAACATGTTACTACTATTATTGTTATCTGTAAAGGGAGAAGATGGTCAAGGTAAGCTCTGAGACTTCTTCCAGCTCTAATATTTTTATTTAATTGAAGGAGTAGAAAGACAGACTCAAAGTGCCACATTTTTGTGGAAAATCTCATCAGATTTATGTTGGCTTGTTATGGTTCATACTGTTGTTTGTATACAGTTCCCCCTGCCCCCATATCCCAGACCTGCCTTGTGCTCAGGGGCCACACTGTCCCCCTGCTCCTTGGAGGAAGCTCCTTTCCTCAGGTTTACAAGATTAACACAAAACCTCCCACCCAAGTCCTGTTCTGGGTCCCTGCCTGGCTCCCTTTCAGGTCCCCCCCTTACTGTCTCAAGCCACAGTTTCCCTCAAGCTGGGAACCTTTCCCAGAGTTCCTTCATCTCATGGGACAGGGACCTGACCTGGGTGCCCCTGCACAGACAGCCAAGTGCAGCCTCCAGTGCTTCACACAGCTTAACACAAGGTGTGAGGACGCACATTTCCACATTTAAAATTAGTTCATAGGTTCTTCTTAGCAACTTACTCCTTAAGCCTCTCCAGAGCCCACCTTGCCCAGATGAAAATATAGCCCTCCTTAAAGGAATTGATTTTAGCATCTTTTCCTACTGAGATTTCAGGATCCCTTCCTCCAGCGAAAGAGCTAGGAAAACAGCAGGTGTTCCTTAACAACCCAAGAAAATTTAGATTAAGGTGAGTCTCCAGCCCAGCCTCGAGATTCTTTTGCATTTTGATGCAAAGCTAGTTGTCTCTTCTTTGTCTCCATTGTGTGGATTCTAGAAAAGGATCTTTGCTTGGGTCTTGTATAACAAGAAGCTAATTAAAAGTATGTTTTTGTTTGTTTGTTTGTTTGTTTGTTTGTTTTTGCCAATACAAACTGCCTTCAAAGGAAAATTCAATTTTCCATCCATACACACACACTGGCAATGCTGGAAGCTTTTAAAAAAGAATGGCTTTTAAAAAGAATGGCTATTGACATTGTGTGTGTGTGTATATTTGTGTGTTATTCATATTTACTTAATGAATTTCATTCAAAATTTTGCCCATAGTGATTGGCTTTTGCCCATACAAACCTACCTACCAACCATGGATTTATGAATTTTTTTTAACCTTATAACCAGAAGCCTACTGTATGTGAATATGTGTTTGGGGAAGGGGGCAGGGAAGGGGTATGGTGTGATGGAGAGACAATGAGATCATATACTTTAGGAAGACATTAAGATAATATAATTCCTTTAAAAACTAAAGACCCTTAACATAGTAACTTCTGCCAAGTATTTTTCCCCTTGTTAACTTCTTATTTTGAAACAATTTCAAATTTACAGAAAGTTCCTTTATACCCTTCACCCAGATTCCCCAATGGTTAGCATTTTATCATATTTACCCTTTTCCTGAATTTTTTGAGAATAAGTTGCAGACATGATGCCCATTATCTTTTTTATTTCTCCCCAACATTTTGTCAAGAAAGTTTTCAAACATACAGAAACATGGAAAGAATTTGCAGTGAATGCCTCTAAACCCAGTGCCTGATTATTTTTCCATGACATTTTACCAAACTTGGTTCATTACACATCTGTTTTCCATTTATGTGTCCATCCTTCCATCCCATTGCTTTTTGAACAACTTTACTGATGTATAATGTACAAACCATAAAATTCATCCATCAAGTAATTTTAATCCACAGTCAAATCATAGGAAGTCATGGCGTAGTTTGGTAAATTCTATCAAAGCGGCCCATTTCTCAAGGTAAGTTCCTCTCATCTTATAAAAGGAGACTGATCTCTGATAGGGACCCTGACCTGTAATCCAGGACCTGCTTCTCCCTGATGGTTGGAGTCTCAGAAAATCAAATTACTCTCTCTGAATCTCAGTTTTTGGAAATCTGGAATGAGGCCATTTTGACCCATTGATCAATCATTTTCTTGTGGCCCCAAAATGCAGTAATTCTCAACGTGAGTGTCCCTGTTTCTCCTTACTCTGCGCAGTGTACTGCATTACACCTTTTGTTTGCTTTCCTCAGAATTAATCCTGATGACATCATGGGGAGCAAGTTAGCCTGAACATTTAAGGGGATAAAACACTCATGCCTTGAGGACTCTTCTAGAGCGAATCATTTATACATAGCATTTGCGGCATTCTTCTGTGAAATGGAATCTTGCTGTTGCTAAAGCAGAAGCCTGCTGGTAAATGCTCCAACTGTACATATTACCCAGCTGGTGGCTGAATTCTGACTATTGAGCTGCCTAGAATTGGAATAATTAATTTTCCTGGAGAAAGTACATTGTGTTGTAGCTTTTTGGATTTGTGACTGTAATCTGTAATCACCAGGGAATTTATTTAGAATTGCAATTATACTAGAGTTAGTAATTTATAGTAGAGATGGGAGTTTGCTAAATAGGAGGCATAGAGCTGTGAGTTCCCATTAATAGTTTTGTGAGCTTTGTATAATACCCAAGCTGTTAGCAAAGAACTATTAGCTAAATAGTCAGTTCATGTTCGTCTTATCTAATGAAAGCAGAACCTAACGTGTTTACCTCAGGAGTTCTCCCATTTATTTAAAATACAGTTTTCTTTTGGATGAAAAGGGAGTGTTACTATAAAAGCTTGTATTTTAAAGAAGTGTGATTATGAATAATAGCTTCCTAGATATATAGCATTGTGTTTTTTAATATATTCCAGTAATATGATTCTTCTTATTGTGCCTAAGAAGTAATATTCCATCCTCTTTTAAATACTGTATCTTGAAGGAAAGAACATGTGAATTGACTGCTTTTTAAAATTATGCATTTTCTTTGGATAAAAATAAGGGTTTTTTTGGAAAAAAAAAAAGAGTATTCTTACTAATATGTAGCAATTATTTCGAAGAGATGCTCATACATAATTATGTAGATTACTCATAGATCAGCCAAGAAAGTAGACATGACTAATGGGAAATCATCAAAGTTGCCAAGAAGCCTTTATCTTTTAGTTCACTATAGCCCTCATTACACTTTGCAACCCTTTAACACATTTGTGGTTATAATTCCGCAGAATTGTGTAATTTATAAAATTGTATTGTACGTAAAATTGTTGCTCATGTGATGAAGAATGACTGTTTTTTAAAAAAGAAAATTATCTTGTTCCATATCAATATTATAAGATAAAATGTCATATTTGATAATAACTATAATGTGGTGAATTTGCATCCCAGGTTAATGGAAGTTCTCAGCTGCTCAACAAGGGCCCCAAGAATCAGAGATGTTTTAGAAATCAGAATTCTGTTTAAGAAGTTAATTCAGTGCCTATGCAATATAGAATGGAACATCTCTAGTGGAATCAAGCAGTGTATTAATATTTCTGCAGTAAAACATAAGGATATTCCTTCTATGTGAGATGGATAGACTTTAAGTAACATCCTGTCAGTGTGGAAGTTAATTATCAGTTAACACAATTTGGATGAATGCAAGTGTCTCTGGTTTTCACAGTTTTTGGATTTTAGAATTGCAGATAAGAACTGAGGACTTACGGTAAAATAATTGGTATTTCATGGTGTATTTTTGGGTGTGTTCTGCGGAGCTTCTCCAGAGAAGCCATTTAAGCTAAGTATTATATTCTGTGAACATCAAAAGTGAAATGTAAGGCAACAGTACTTTTTAAAGGATTTTACATATGTTGTTTCTGTTGGAAGTATGATCTGCTTTCAAATTGACAGAGTTAAAATAGGCATATCCCAATTACAGCTTTGTTCATTAATATATTTGAGTCCTTGTCCTAATTTTTTCCTTTCCTTAAATTCAATTCAACATATGTGGAAATTCCTGCA
Organism: Phoca vitulina; assembly: GCF_004348235.1. Classification (NCBI taxonomy): domain Eukaryota; kingdom Metazoa; phylum Chordata; class Mammalia; order Carnivora; family Phocidae; genus Phoca; species Phoca vitulina. The sequence goes on along the minus strand of NW_022589708.1, from coordinate 16,505,087 downwards.
ACTTTTCTATAAACTCGTTGTTCATAAACTAGAGAATAGCAGTATAATAAATGAATATCATTATTATTTAAAATAAATATTTACTTCCTTTTTCTTATGGAGGATTTTACTTGAGATTATTTTGAACTAAATGTCTACAACTAAGCTAAAGAAATAAACCTAGATAGATGTATAATACCTTTGGGACCAGAAATCCATGGTTAGTTATTATAAAAAGGAAAAATTTGACAATCTTTAGTAAATAGAACTATTGGTTATTTGAAAACAAATATTGTCCTGAGAGTTGTTATAAGCAAGGAGCATAAAAATGGTCTCTATAAACTTTTCATTGAAGGGAATTAAAGATTAAATACTGAAGTAAAATAGACTTTCGGACATGTATTGATTTGAATATAACTCATGTAAAGGCAAATAAATAATATTAAGAGATCATTCTGTCTAACCTAGAAGAATGCAGTTAATGCAGGCTTGGGTTCTATTCTTAGGCTTTTAAGAAAAAGAAAGAAAACAATCTTTGAGACAGGGGGACACAAATACCCATTAAATTACCTTTGAAGGCAGTTGAAAAAGACTGTAATTACATCTATCTTACTTAAAATCAGAGAGGTTTAAATAGATCTTAGCTTTTATATGCGTGAATGGGGGTGCTAATTTGACTGTTTTTAATTAATGCATATATCCTACATATCATATATTATTTATCAGTTTATTAAAAATGGAATTAATCTCAAATAACTATGGTGAAAGTGCATACAGAATACTTAGTAAATGTTTGTGGATGGATACATGAGTAAATACAGTTAAGTGACAGTCTTTGTAACTCTGGAATCATGAAATCACTATATAAACTTATTTTTATTTCATTCCATGAAAACTAACAATTCAAGCTTTAATTATTTATTGAACATAAATTATTTATACTGCAACTGACAGAGAGGATAAAGAAATATTGAAATTCAAATTTTAACATTTCTTTCTATATAATAACTTAGATCTAATATCATAGGTATACATGTGCATTGAACACTCTAAAATAATTGTATATGAATACTTATTTCTAGAAACACTGAGCTAGAGGCTGCCAGGTAGAAAATATACTGATTATTTGGTGTATATATAAAAATTACAAATATTATAATACTCTTTGAACCCAAAATTCCACTCCTTAGAATTTATTCTTCAGGTATACTTGCATAAGTGTTCCTGTAGCCATACTTATCAAAATATTTAAAATCACCTCAGTGACCACCTTTTGAGGGTTGATTAAATTAATTACGCTGCATTTATAAAATGCAATTCAGTATAGCAATAACAATATAAAAAAGCTTTCCCTCTACTGAAATATTAAATGTAAAAAAGCTAAGTGCAGAAACATATGTGTATTATGATACCATGCATATAAAGAGAGTAAGTAGAAAATATCTACATTTGTCTATATGAACTTTCTATGAACAGAATTGCTCTGAGGAAGGAAAATAAGAAATTACAGCATTTATCTGTTGGAAAGGATGTGTGTGAACTGAGCATAGACATAGACGTGGGAGGGACACTTTCACTATCTACCATTTTACTTTTTGAGGCATACCATGTGATTGTATTATTATTACCTTTACAATGAGCAGTTTTTAAAAAGTGTTATGCTTAAATTTCCCCACTTGTGCATTCAAGAAATGAATCATTTGGAGCCTCCCTGTAGTGTGTCTCTGTGTAGTGGGGACTGTCAGAGAAGATACTATAGAAGAATAGGTCTTGTCTTATGGGCTGAAAATGGGAAAGATCGGCTTGGCTTTTTATCTTTCAATAAAGCAAGATGTGGTGAATTAATAATATTCCATAGCTTAAGAATCTACTTAGATTTAGAATCTGCCCTAGAGAAAAATAGACTTTTTTGATTTGTATGATAGATTTTAAAACTGATGGTGAAGTTTATATTTCTACATGAATATTAAAGGATTTCATTAGGATGGATGAGCTAAGAATAAATCAGAACAAGAAATTAAGACTATTAAAATGTTATGTGAATTAGAAAACTAGTTTTTTTAATGCTTGTGTGCTCAGTCCTGTGTCGTGAATTGATCAAGTACTTGAAATACTTAGATTAGTTTGCTCCCTTACTGAGTCTTTGTAGCTCTGTATTGGAACATTTCATTGCATAAACTTTTATGATTAAAAATATCTTTATAATTGATGGGTGTCTGGCTGGCTCAGTCGGTAGACCATGTGACTCTTGATCTCAGGGTTGTAAGTTTGAGCCCCACGTGTATAGAAAATACTTAATAATAAAATCTTTAAAAAAATCTTTATAATTGAAACCCAACCTTTATATGCATATTCTACATACAGAGTAACTTGTGTTCCAAAGTTTTTATTAGTCCTTTAATCTGTTAATCAAGGCAACTACCACAAGGGCATTTACATATGTCTCTCTTGCAAATAAAACCAGTGTTGGAGCATCTTATGGAGAATTTATGTAGGTTGACAATTAAGAGTTTAGAGACCTAAACAAGATATAACAATTGAAGAGGGCTTAGGAAAAGATGGCAGAGGAGTAGGGGACCCTATTCCAGCCATCCCCGGAATTGAGCTGGATATCTACCAGACCACTCTGAACACCCACGAAATCAGCCTGAGATATAAGAAGATAGATCTGGATCTCTACAAACAGTAATCGCAGGTGGTTTGTTTCCAGGTACGAAGTGGGGAGCCATGATTCCGCAGACAGATAGCAGAGGATAAATGGCAGTGAGAGGGAGCCTGGCCATGGGGATCCTACACCGCCAGTGAACAATAGCCTCCTGCGCTGGGGACGGGGCACAGACTCGCAGACTGGTAGCGGCAGGGAAAGCACTTAGGGCAGCCCCCCCGACGGAAACCAGAGCTGCAAGGCCGCGCGTGCAAACTGGGGGCGGCTGGCGGTTTTAGAAGCACAAAGGGCAGAGACGTGCCCCAACCTGGAGGTGAGGACTGGGAGCCCTGCTGAGGGGCGCACAACCCAGGACTGCAGTTTATAGCAGCACAGACAGAAATGGAGATAGGGTGGCCTGGAGAACTCACTGAAGCACAGACTGCGATCTATCTGCTCTAAGGCAGATGGTTGGAAACGGTCTCTTCTGGTCTGACTCTCAGAAGAGATGCAGAAAGCTGCCAGGGAAAGCTGCCAGAGAACAGAAGCCCCCAAAAACCGGTTTCCACTGAGCCCATCCCCCACCACAGGGGGTAGGACAGCTCTGCCCAAACCAGGGTTGCCTGACTAACAGTGCGGCAGGCCCATCCCCCAGAAGACAGGCCAGGAGAACAAGAGGCCAACAACCCTAAGGTCTGTAGAAAACAGGTGCATCTTGCTTGGGTTGTGGTCAATAATTTGGACTCTGTACATTGCCTCAACCACCCATCAGCAGAATGACTAGGAGAAGGAACCCCCAAAATAGGAAAGACTCAGAGATTATGACTTATGCCACAGATTTACAAATGGATTCGATATAACCAAGATGTTGGAGATGGTATTCAGGCTAGCAATTGTGAAGAAGGTAGCTAGAATGGAGAAATCAATTAATGGCAACATAGTGTCTCTAAGGGCAGAAATGAAAGCTGAATTGGCAGAACTTAAAAATGCTGTCAATGAGATCCAATCTAATCTAGATAATCTAACAGCTAGGGTAAGTGAAGCAGAAGAATGAATTAGTGACCTGGAAGACCACTTAATAGATAAAAAGGGAAAAGAGGAGGCCAGTGAAAAACAACTCAGAATACATGAAAATAGAATCAGAGAAATAAGTGACACCATGAAGCATTCCAATGTCAAAATTATTGGAATCCTGGAGGGGATGGAGAGAGAGAGAGAGGACTAGAAGATATATTTGAGCAAATCGTAGCTGAGAACTTCCCTAATCTGGGGAATGAAACAAACACTTGTGTCCTAGAGGCAGAGAGGACCCCTCCCAAGATCAAGGAAAACAGGCCAACACCATGGCATGTAATAGTAAAACTCGCAAATATTAGAACCAAGGAAACCATCTTAAGGGCAGTTGGGGGAAGAGATTCCTTACGTACAGAGGGAGGAACATCAGAATAACGTCAGACTTATCCACAGAGATCTGGCAAGCCAGAAAGGCCTGGCAAGACATATTCAGGGTAATAAATGAGAAGAACATGCAGCAAAGAATACTTTATCTGGCAAGGCTTTCATTTAGAATGGATGGAGAGATGCAGAGCTTCCTAGACTGGCAGAAACTGAAAGAATATGTGACCACTAAGCCGGCCCTGCAAGAAATATTAAGGGGGGTTCTATAAAAGGAGAAAGACCCCAAGAGTGATATACAACAGAAATTTATAGGGGCAATCTATAAAAACAAGGTCTTCACAGGCAACATGATGACAATAAATTCATATCTTTCTATAATCACTCTCAATGTGAACGGCCTAAATGCTCCCATAAAACTGCACAGGGTTGCAGATTGGATAAATAGGACCCATCCATATGTGGTCTACAAGAGACTCATTTTGAACCTAAAGATACATCCAGACTGAAAGTGAAGGGATGGAGATCCATCTTCCATGCCAGTGGACCTCAAAAGAAAGCTGGGGTAGCAATTCTTATATCAGACAAATTAGATTTTAAACAAAAGACTGGAGTTAGAGACACAGAAGGACACTATATCATTCTTAAAGGGTCTATCCAACAAGAAGATGTAACAATTGTAAATATCTATGCCCCCAACGTGGGAGCAGCCATCTACATAAGCCAACTGTTAACCAAAATAAAGAGTCATATTGATAACAATACGTTAATTGTAGGAGATCTCAATACTCCACTCTCAGCAATAGACAGATCATCTAAGAAAATCAACAAAGAAACAAGAGCTTTGGATGACACACTGGTCCAGATGGACCTCATAGATATATACAGAACATTCCACCCTAAAACAACAGAATACTCATTCTGCTCGAGCGCACATGGAACTTTCTCCAGAATAGACCACATACTGGGTCACAAATCAGGTCTCAACCGACATCAAAAGATTGAGATTATTCCCTGCATATTCTCAGACCATAATGCTTTAAAACTGGAACTCAATCACAAGAAAAAATTTGGAAGAAATTCAAACACTTGGAAGCTAAAGACCACTCTGCTCAAGAATGTTTGGTTCAACCAAGAAATCAAAGAAGAACTTAAACAATTCATGGAAACCAATGAGAACGAAAACACATCGGTCCAAAACCTATGGGATACTGCAAAGGCGGTCCTAAGGGGGAAATACATAGCCATCCAAGCCTCACTCAAAAAAATAGAAAAATCCCAAATTCACCAACTAACTCTACACCTTAAAGAACTAGAGAAAAAGCAACAAACGATGCCTAAGCCATGCATTAAAAGATAAATAATTAAGATTAGAGCAGAGATCAATGAATTAGAAACCAGAAACACAGTAGATCAGATCAATGAAGCTAGAAGCTGGTTCTTTGAAAGAATTAATAAGATCGATAAACCTCTGGCCAGACTTACCATTGCCTGATTTCAAGCTATATTACAAAGCCATGATCACCAAGACAGCATGGTACTGGCACAAAAACAGACATACAGACCAATGGAACAGAATAGAGAGCCCATATATGGACCCTCAACTCTATGGTAAAATAATCTTTGACAAAGCAGGAAAAAATATGCAATGGAAAAAAGACAGTCTCTTCAATAAATGGTGCTGGGGAAATTAGACAGCCACATGAAGAAAAATGAAACTCGACCATTCTCTAACACCATACACAAAGATAAACTCAAAATGGAAGAGAGACCTCAATGTGAGACAGGAATCCATCAAAATCCTAGAGGAGAACATAGGCAATAATCTCTTTGACATCGGCCACAGCAACTTTTTTCAAAATACATCTCCAAAAGCTAGTGAAACAAAAGCAAAAATGAACTTTTGGGACTTCATCAAGATAAAAACCTTCTGCACAGCAAAGGAAACAGTCAACAAAACAAAGAGGCAACCCACAGAATGGGAGAAGGTATTTGCAAATGACAGGACAGATAAAGGGCTGGTATCCAAGATCTATAAAGAACTTCTCACACTCAACACCCAGAAAACAAATAATCAAGTCAAAAAACGGGCAGAAGACATGAACAGACAATTCTCTTAAGAAGACATACAAATGGCTAACAGACACATGAAAAAATGTTCATCATCATTAGCCATCAGGGAAATTCAAATCAAAACCACATTGAGATACCACCTTACACCAGTTAGAATGGCAAAAATTGACAGGGCAAGAAACAACAAATGTTGGAGAAGTTGTGGAGAAAGGGGAACCCTCTTACACTGTTGGTGGGAATGCAAGTTGGTACAGCCACTTTGGAAAACAGTGTGGAGGTGCCTCAGAAAATTAAAAATAGAGCTACCCTATGAGCCAGCAATTGCACTCCTGGGTATTTACCCCAAAGACACAGATGTAGTGAAAAGAAGGGCCATATGCACCCCAGTGTTCATAGCAGCAATGTCCACAATAGTCAAACTGTGGAAAGAGCCGAGACGCCCTTCAACAGATGACTGGATAAAGAAGATGTGGTCCATATATACAATGGACTATTACTCAGCCATCAGAAAAGAAGAATACCCAACTTTTACATCAACATGGATGGGACTGGAGGAGATTATGCTAAGTGAAATAAGTCAAGCAGAGAAAGTCAATTATCATATGGTTTCACTCATTTGTGGAATGTAAGGAATAATATGGAGGACATTAGGAGAAGGAAGGGAAAAATGAAGGGGGGCGGAATCGGAGGGAGAGATGAACCATGAGAGACTATGGACTCTGAGAAACAAACTGAGGGTTCTAGAGGGGAGGGGGTGGGGGGATGGGTTAGCCTGGTGATGGGTATTAAGGAGGGCACGTACTGCATGGAGCACTGGGTGTTATACGCAAACAATGAATCATGGAACACTACATCAAAAGCTAATGATGTATTGTATGGTGACTAATGTAACATAATAAAATAAAATAAAAAAGATATAGCAATTGAATACTCAGGGGACAGATTCCATTTTCTTTAAATATCCTGTAGGCCTGGGACTATTTGACATTCATCATTTTAAGTAAATGAAAGTATAATCTATTTTCTGATCACAAAATAACTTTTTGGAAACAGTTCTGCCCAACAGCTACAAGGCTTGACTGATCTTTGATAGAGTAGCTTCTCTTTGAGTTTCAGTGAAGTATAGGATAAAGAGAAATTTATATCAGGTAACTGCTTCCAGAGCTTATAAGTAGTAGTTTTCTTTTTTTTTCTGCCAATGTGTAGAAGAATGCATAGTCATCTTTTTACGTCTTGTTCCATAAACTCTAATTTCAGCTAGTTGTACATATACAGGTGATGAACAATCTAAATTGAACTATTTTCTTTCTCAGAATGGAAACATAATGTCCTATCTGTGCATTGTTTTGTTCAGCAGTATCACATAATTTTAAAATGTGTGATTGATTGGCACATTACAGAGAATGGTAAGTGATTTCATATATCTATTTTATCATTATACAGCAGGATTATTGTTTCTTCCAACAAAATGTAGGCTCTAATCGATGGCATTGCAGTTCTTCTCAGCTCAGAAAACTATATCTGTATACATTTAATAGAATTAAAGAGTTATTATATCTATTCACTAATATGCACATTTGTTATATGGCATAATCTTTTGGGAACATAGAGAATATAGGAGCACACTCTACCATCTAGTTTGAGGCATCCTATAATTTAAGGCTAAGTACTACTTACATCATGTAGGTATTGCATGGTTCAGGTCTCTAGCGAGGGCTAATCTTTGTGTGATTCTCCCTTGAATCCTCAAAGCAGGCAAGGCTGGAGTGGGATCGGAGGCCTGAGGCCTAGATGTCATGGTCCTTATTAAGAGGAGTGGTGGTTCAGTTTGTGTGCTGACAGAAGTCAGGAATGCCAGAGGCAGGTATGGATCGGGCATGCAGAGCAAAGGAGTAGGGACCAAGGAGATTAGGGTAAGTGCTACCAGGAGCACTGGCTGGGAATGAGTAAGTTAGGGAGGATCTTGAGTGATTGCCTAGTAACAACCAGTGCTTGGGTTGGCAAGGGTGTAATGCAAGAAGTATCCTTCCCTGGTTATTTAAGGGAAAGGACAGAGCGGATGGTCTTTGCCAACTTAATGTTGATTCTTAGGTCTGGAGGCAAGTATTATTCATAGATCTCCAGAGAAATAGAATCAACAGGCTATATGTGTGTGTGTGTGTGTGTGTGTGTGTGTGTGTAAAGGAAGAGATTTGTTATAACGAATTGGCTTATGTGATTATAGAGCTGAGTAGTTCCAAGATCACAGTCACCAGGCTGGAAACCCAGGAGAGCTGGGTGTGTAGCTCTGGTCTGAGTCCAAAGCTCTGAGAACCTGGAGAGCTGATGGTCTCAGCTCCAATCTGAATGTTGACATGCTGGATTCTCAAGAAGAGCTGATGTTTCAGTTTAGGTCCCATGGCAGGAAAATGGTGATGTTCCAGCTCCACAGTCAGGCAGGAGAAATTTCCTTTTACTTGTAGGAAGGTCAGCTTTTTCGTCCTAATTAGTCCTTCAACTGATTGGGTGGGGCCCCCCACATCAGGGAGGGCAATTTGCTTTACTACCAATTCAAATGTTAGTCTCTTCCAGAAACACCCCCACAGACACGCCTGGAGTAATGTTTGACCAAATGTCTAGATACCCCATGGCCCAGTGATCGTAGGGAAATCAAAGCAGACCCATTAGTGAATGCCACAGGAAGACTCTCCTGAGGACTGCCTTTACACATGGATAGTGTGAAGTTACAAGAGTTAGTCCCGTGAAAGTCCTTGCACGCCTCTAGTTTTCTCTCTCTCTTATTAGATGAGATAGCTGAGAGAACTCACCAAGTTGAGGATGTGGTCTGACTAGATGTGGGCCTCTTGCAATCTTCCTTTGAGAAGACATAAATTTATGAATTATAACCTAATTATTATGTTTATACAGGGTTTTTTCTATACATATCATGATAATCTCTGTTGTGAATATTCAGTATGTGTTTTATCCTCAAATCATCTCTGCTTTAAAAATCTGTCCTTTGTTTTGTAACCCCAACCCCTCCTCAAGTTCCACTAATAAGAGATGAGATTCAATCATGTGATTAAGCACCACTTCACATTTCAAGTGCCTGGCTTCACCTTACGTTTCCATTAGGCTTTCCAATTAATGAGCATTTTCATGTACATTGTCTCATTTGATTACTTGGTGAGACACAGGTTGAACCATATGAAGTTCCTGATATTTGACCCTTGTGGCTTCACAAAATCAATACAATTGACCCTTCAACAAAGTGGTGGTGGTCTGGGGTGGGGGTGCAGACCCCTGCACAGTCAAAAATCTGTGTATAACTTTTAACTCCCTGAAAACTTAACTAATAATAGCCTACTGTTGTCAGGAAGCCTTACCAATAACAAAAACAGTTGATTGACACATATTTTATATATTGTATATGTATTATATACTGTATTCTTACAATAAAGTAAGAAACTAAAATGTTATTAGTTATTAGAAACCTAAAATGTTTAGTTATTAGAAACTAAATTATTTAGTTATTAGAAGCTAAAATGTTATTAGTTGAGTAAAATGTTATTAGAATATTATTAGGAAAAGAAAATACATTGACAATAGTGTGTTTATTGAAAATCCACATATAAGTGGACCCAAGCATTTCAAACCCACATTGTTCAAGAGTCAACTGTAATTTCATATGGTTGGATATGGCATCATTAAACCTACTTTTGAGATACAAGAAAATGAGGCTCAAAGTAAAAGTGAGTGTTTGTTTGCTTGTTTTTTTTTTTTTAAAGATTTTATTTATTTATTTGAGGGAGAGAATGAGACAGAGAGAGAGGGCATGAGATGGGGGAGGATCAGAGGGAGAAGCAGACTCCCTGCCGAGCAGGGAGCCCGATGCGGGACTCGATCCCAGGACTCCAGGATCATGACCTGAGCCGAAGGCAGTCGCTTAACCAACTGAGCCACCCAGGCGCCCTTGTTTGCTTGTTTTAATAATCACAGAGCTTTTAAGTAACAGAGCTAAACTAAGACATGTACCTGCAACACTTTATGATTTTTTGCACATTGCTTCCATCAGACTGGCAGCCAACAAATCACTCATGTCTTACCCAGTACAAGGAAATGATAACTAAGGTAGGGTGAAATTAAACTAGGGTTTTAATGGCTTCAAAACTGGAGATGTCAAATGCTTTCTATCATTTTGTTTCTAACATAGTTTTTGATTTTTTTCCTCAGTAATAAAAATTAAATATTGGAAACTCTGAAATCGCCATAATTTCTGGTCACCATTGTGTATAAGGAGGGGAGACACCTGGATTTGCAACAGCTGTACTTTTCATACCCCTCCTTGTACATTTTTAAAATGTTGAAAGTTTTAGAAATCTTTGATAACAAAAAAATTATCATTACAACATAGTAGGTAGCAAGTATGATTTCCTTGTGATCATTTATAATTATTCACTTAAAATTATGCAATAAACCTCTGTGATAACTGATGTGGAGAACAAAGGTAAAAGAAATATAGAAAAAAAGTTAAATTTCCTTACAACTTAAAGCCATTGACAAGTCCTTGGGACAGGTAGAGTGACCTTCCTCTAGGAACTAAGCTGCCTCTATGTTGTTGCTAAGGGCAAAAGGCAACTTAGCTTGACATTAGCCCCACCTCCAGGATCCTGTAAGTCTCCTTTCACGTATAAAAATTCCTTTGGAAACTTCCTTCATCTCTACGTCCCCCCCGTCCCCGATATATGTTAGCAATCATCCATCAAGCATATGGCCCACTGATACCCATCTGAAGGGTCTCATTACTAAGTATTTACTAGATAGTAGTAAATGACCCCTCAAGGTCCTAGAAACCTTGCTTAGAGACTTACACTGTCCCTAACCCCCTCCCAGCTTGAAAGTATATAATCACACTTCATAACCCCAGTGCAGGTCTTTCTGCCCACAAGTCCTGTCCCCATGCTTTGTTAAAACCACCTTTTTTACACCAAAGGCACCTCAAGAATTCTTTTTTGACCATTCGCTCCGAACCTCAACATCTTCACATTAATAACTTCCAGCAATCTTTGCTGAATATGAATTTTAGAAAATTCATAAAAAAATTTTATGTTTTAGAAAACAAGCCCCTAAAATATGAATTTTAGAAAACAAACATTTTCGAAAAACAAGCCCCTGGATCTTTTATAGAAATACATATTTTATTGATTTTTGTAAGTTTTATTTTGAGCCATCACTCTGTTGCTCCCCAAATATTGGTAAAAATAGAGACATCAGAATTTTTATCAATGCTCAAAAATAATATTGCTGAGGGCGCCTGGGTGGCTCAGTCGTTAAGCGTCTGCCTTCGGCTCAGGTCATGGTCCCAGGGTCCTGGGATCGAGCCCCGCATCGGGCTCCCCGCTCTGCGGGAAGCCTGCTTCTCCCTCTCCCACTCCCCCTGCTTGTGTTCCCTCTCTGTCAAATAAATAAAACCTTTAAAAAAAAAAAATTATATTGCTGAGATTTTTTGGCAGATCAAGTCCACATATTTGCTCATAGAGATCTATTTTCTTACAAATAAAGCTGATCAGGGAAGCATGAAATTGAGAGCATTTTGAGGGTCCATTGGAATTGGAGATTACAGTCTGCTTACTCTTGATATCCTGCTCTTGTGATTTGTCTAAAAAAATGGGGGAAAGTAATGAGTTCAAGAAGCAATAATTACATGATACTGCCAGAGTTCTTTGAAGGTTATAGTGACAGTTTGTAGAGTGTAGGATCAAAGATGGTGTAGGGAGGGAGGAAGAGTGCAAAGGCACTCCAGCCTTGTGTGGTCAGAGATAATGTCTTCATAAATTGTTTGTTGTTGTGGATGTTGTTGTCCTCTCATTAATAAAAATGAAAATGCCAGAATGAGTGGTGGCTTAATTTAAAATATCAGCATATTTGTCACTCCTTTTTAAAAAATCACTACTCTCCACTTAAAAATTAATAACCATAAGAATGCCAACAGACGAAGAGGAAATGGGAGATGGGATCAAGAGAAAGATACCAAGTCACAAAGGAAAGCATAGCAAGTTCAATTCATCTACAGAGTAGCTCACTTCATTTTTACCAGGTGTGTAAAGAACCTTTTTTTTTTAAAGCATCTTTCAGCAAGGAATCACCTTAAAACTATGTTTACAAGATCGAGCTTCCTGGAACAGGTCATTTGAAAGAATCACTATAAGCCATTTCTCGTAAATTCCTTAATTATTCTTTCTCATTCTTAACATTGCGGCACAGCCATTGTTTCTCTTCATATGCAATTAAACATAGTAACTTAGAACAAATAACCAAGTATTAAATCAAAGAAATGCTGTTACTTGGGGCACCTGGGCGGCTCAGTCAGTTGGGCATCCAACTCTTGATCTCAGCTTGGGTCTTGATCTCAGGGTTGTGAATTCGGGCCCTGCATTGGGCTTTGTGCTGGGCATGGAACCTACTTTAAAAAAAAATGCTGTTATTTACCTGGCCCTGGGCTAGGTAGAGAGAAGAAATGGAGTGCAGGTTCTGCTGGCATTGGGGATCGGAGGAGCTTTGGGTCCCTGGGGATTCCATCCTAGGAGGAACTTTATAGGACGCTAAGCAATTAATGCTAAGTGGCATGTTGCTAACATAATTACAGTTGAGGTTTCGGAGAAATGTAAATTCACCGCAGATCAAAGCATTTGTTGGAGTGTTTGTGGAGAAAGATGGGAATGGTCTCGGGTTGTATCTTGGCTTACACCCTGTGAAACTGGCAATCATATTATTTAACAGGATTCTTTGGTAAGCTCTTTAAAGGGGAAACGTCCTATTTTAAAGACTAGAAAGAAGGCACAGAGGATTAGCAGAATCTGGTTGTGAAAAAAGTCTCCATTTGGGGAGAAAGGTGCATGAGTAAGTGAATGAATTAAAAATGTGCTGCCAGCAAGTTTGTCCAGCCCTCTTTTTTTCTCTTTCTCCACTGAAAAAATACTTCTACATCCACGTGTCCGACAGCACAGGAAGCTTAGTGTCAAACCCTATCCGGTCTTCACTAAAAAGGCAAGACTGGAGAAAAACAAGGAGCTTAAAATAAGTAAAACCTGGTCATGATGTATACATTGAATACTTCCTTCCTACATTGGAATAGGTGAGCAATCAATCCCTTAAGTAATAAATTCTCCACCATCCATTCTACTAGCAGGAAAATATCTGTTCCTATCCTTTGTCTCTTGCTTCTTCATCACAACTCTTACTGAACGTCTAACGTAAACTCCTCTCACATGATCATTCGTGGGCTAAAGATCTTTGCACTTCTCATTTGGCTGCAGAGAAATTTAGATACTTGTTTGTTCAGCTGTTATTCGTTGAGTACCTACCATTTATAACTGGGTGCCCAGGCTCAGAATGTTCCAATAGATGAAATAACTGGGATAAATAGATGGGAATATATACACCTATGAATCTGGCTTCTTGTCCTTTTGGAGAGGAAACTCCTCTGTCAGTGAACTGCTGTCAAAAGCTTGGTAATGGGGCAAACTTGCTACAGTGAATTTTAAAAATTTAGTCCAAATCTCAGCTCCTTCTTATCTCCTTGGTTCCTGCACTCCGCCTAAGATTCTATTCCCCTCATTTTTTCTTTGGAGTTACTTATTAATAAGAACCCCTTGGTCATTTTGCTTTATATCCTGAGATAGTAAGGTTTGGAGAATTTAATAGCTCTTGTATGAGTCACCCATAACAGACATTCTGTAGAATAAAATGTATCCTCATTAAAAAAAAAAAAACGTAATAGGAAAGGAAAAAGTACATTGTCAGGTCTTGTTCTGTCTATAGAAATCAATTCAAATCATGATTAGCCTCCTAGTCTATTTGGGAAGAATAAAATATTCAAAACTAACAGCTTCAAACTCTCAGGAAAACTAGACTCTTATTGTCAGAAAAACTCCACTGTGGCTCTGGAAAACAGTTTTAAATTTTCTCAACCAATACAAATATTGTTTTTGATATAAATTGAGGAAACAGCATTTTCAGGGACCCTCTACTAAACTTTCTTGAAATATTAAAATAAAGGTGACAGAATCACAATTTGATTATCCCTCACTGCTATATCCAGTGGAAAGAGAGTTTGACATTCACTTTGAATGTGAAAAGACTCTAGGAAAGTCCAATTTCTGTGAGCACTGTTATTTTCCAGAATATTCTTCGTCAACCACTTTCTGACATGCTATATAAGGAAAGCTGGCAAACTTAAATGATTACTCACAAATAATCTTGAGGGGCAAGTGAGAGGATGGAATGAATGTGGAAAAACATATATAGGTCTCTGTGTTAAATTTATTTTTGTGTTGTATTAATAAAATGATGCAAAGTATAAAATATGGAAACCATACCTAAGTATATATGTGGCCTACTTCTTTCATATTTTTATTTTTAAACACTATTTAAATGCCATAATTTAGTACATTATCTCTTACTTTCTCCAAAAAATACAAAGAATAAGTGTTTAAGCACACAGTGTTTGCCAATAAATGTAATTCTCATAGCTGTCATACTAAAATTTGGAAATGCACCTAATGATAAGTAAATTAGTGCAAACATGGAATCCTTTGTTAATAATTTTCTTCCATTGGCATTATAAAATCCTGAATCAGGACCATTTCTTGAGAACTACATTATGTCACTGACACAGAAAACGTTTAGACATGCATATATGTACTTTAGTGTTACAGTGAATTGCTTGAAATATTTCATGTTGAGGCACCTGTGTGGCTTTGTCGGTTAAGCGTCTGCCTTTGGCTCAGGTCATGGGATCGAGTCCTGCATCAGGCTCCCTGCTCAGTGGGGAGTCTGCTTCTCTCTCTCCCTTTGCTCCTCCCCTGCTTGTGCTCGCTCTCTCTCTCTTGCTCACTCTCTCTCTCTCTCAAATAAATAAACAAAATCTTTAAATCAAAAAAATTCATGTTTTAACACATTTGGTGCTTATTATATGTCAAGCACTGTTCTAAGAGCTTGCCAAATGTTAACTCATTTAATCTTTGTAATATTTAATTCAGTAGCTATTATTGTCCCAGTTTTACAGATGAGGAAACCAAGGCATTGGGAAGATAAATAATTTTTCTAAAATCATACAGTGTGGTCCCGGAGCCTGTCCTCTTTAAGCACCACACTGCTGTCTCTCAGGTGGATAAAACTGTGAAATAGGATTAAGAATTTTAGAGCTGATTTTCACTTAAACATGCATTCATGCAACTTACATCTTAAGTGTCAACAGAAGGATAGTTACTATACAAGGGAAACTAGCTGGTCCTTCTGTATCTAGATACAAGAAACAATTTTTTAAAAAATAAATGTCTTCTCAAAGGTAGGTGAGGTGAGAAAAAGAAAACAACAGGCTGTTTTAATATACTTATCTATGGGTTTATATAAAAACATACCTAAACCAATATGGTAGCAAAAACATGACTCATAATTCTTGTGGACATTTCGGGGTAGGAGAAATGCCAGGAGAATAAAGACAGATGAAATTCTTGGTATTCAAATACCGGGTGCAGAGTACACTGTAAAAGATAGGTATGGTTAGTGTCCATTCTTTGCAAGAAACTCAAATGGAATAATAAAAACTTTGAAAGGAAAGTGATGATATCCAGGGTTCTTTGCGGATTTTCTGAGAAAAATCATACCAAATTTATCCCATTTGAATTTTGATAGACTTTTTAGTCCAGTGGATCTGCTAAATTGCAATAAAGGATGAGTAGGTGTGTCAGAATCACCTGGTGACCTTTTCCAACCATCTCTACGTGGCTTTCCCCAAAGTCCTCTTAACACCTTCACCACCACCACCACCATCCCAACACCACACACACACATACGATCTGAGGATTACTCTGAGGCTCACTCCATCCTGACCCACCTTTAAGAAGCACTCCTTATAGTAAGAGGCTATGGATTGGGAATGTGTTCCACATGTGAATGGTTTAAAAGAAGAAAAAGCTGGAGAATTGGTCATTAAAATGAAAGAAAAAGAAAGTTATTTTCTCCTAAAAATATATACCTGTCTGTTACAGATAAAAAATTTGGAATGCATTTTCTTATCATGTTTCCAGATTTGAGCCAAGACTTTGGTCCTTAGTGAGTACTCAAGAAATGTTTATGACTGGCAAAGAAAGAGGGAGGGAGGGAGAGAAAGAACTCTCTTTTTTTCCTCTGCCTTCCATATATACATAAAGATAAATATGTATGTCTATATATAGATAAATAGAGAGCTATAGAGATATAGATGTGTCTTAGGACAATGCCTGACATATATAAGTACCCAAGGAATATAAGCTGTTACTAGTTAATATCATTAGATCATAGGATGTCAAGTTCCACTTTATTCTGCACTCATAAGGCCATAATGGGAATACTGTGTCTTGTTCTGGGCAGCTTTTTTTGTTTTTTTTTTTTTTAATGTGAGTATAGTTGACACAAAATGTTACATTAGTTTCAGATGCCCAACATAGTGATTCAACTTCTCTATACTATAAATGCTAGGCTCACCACAAGTGTATCTACCATCTGTCACCATCAACACTGTTACAGTATCATGGCTATATTTCTCTATGCTGTCCCTTTTATTCCCATGACTATTTATTTTATAACTGGAAGCCTGTTTCTCACACTCCCCTTCATCCATTTTTGCCTGTCTCCCCACCGACTCCCCTCTGGCAACCATCATTTCCTTCTCTGTATTTATAGGTCTAACTCTCCTTTTTGTTTATTTGTTTATTCTTTTGTTTTTTAGATTCCACATATGAGTGAAATCATATGGTATTTATCTTTCTCAGTCTGACTTATTTTACTTCGCCTAATACCCTCTGGGTCCATCCATGTTGTTGCAAATGGTGCAATAACATCCTTTTTTATCGTGTGTGTATATACATACTGCATCTTCCCTAAACATTTGTGTATTGATGGACACTTAGATTGCTTCCATATCTTGACTATTGTAAATAATTGGGCAACTTATTTTAAGAGAAAAATCAATAAAATAGAATGTGGCATGCTTGGCTAGAGGAGTCTGATGGTATCCACTACCTATCACACCATGTGCAGGGCATTATAGGCCTTCATTGTTTATTGTTGCGTGGATGGATTGGAAGAAGACACATGGCCACTGAAGTTTCATGTATTTCAAGGTTGGTTATGAGGAAGCCCAAAGTAACTTGGTGTTTGATATTAAGTTATAGAAGTATTCCTGTTTGGATAAGAAATTATTTGATTACCCCACATCTAGTTTAAATACGTTGTAAAGCAGAAGAGGTACATTTAAGCTGACCATAGGATAAATACACAAAGTATTTGAGCTCTTGAATGGTGAAATAGGCTGCCCTTTGAAATTATCAGTTGATGTTGCTGGAAATATTCAATTTGATACGGACAGTGTTTCAGTGTAAGGGATGATTCATTTCCTGGATTGGAAGTTAGACTAGATATATATTGTAAATCTATTTCATGTAATCTAACAGATCACAATTCCTAGTTTCTTTTGTGATCTATCTGCTTTTCTGTTTTTTTAAAAAATAATTCTGAGGTTACATTCTTCTTTAAGCCAATCATCAATGCTCTAATGACCCATTTTAGAAATAAATAAATCTCCAGCAGGGCTTGAACACATTGGAGATTTGTACTAATATTTTGACATAGCTTTTATTTTTCATAATTCTTGAGTGAAAGTAGAATATATTTTATGAAACAAAATCTAATATTTTATACTTCTCTTTCATTTTCTAACATTTTCATAGGGGAGAAAAAAAAAAGCTATGATATGTTTATTGTACCTCCTCAGAGGGAATGACCTAGAAATCCATGAAATACTCTGAATTAATTATTAAGGCATGTCTGACCCTCCTACCAGTAGAGATTGTTTTCCCCAATATGAGTGTATTTTTTGTTGTCCAAAACTTGCATTTGGAACTAAAATAACTGAATGGAAATATCTCAACAGGGGAGAATCAACTGTCAGTTACTAGAAAAATATAATAGGACTAACGATTATATTTAATGAACTTAGTGATTGTTTAGAAATAACCTAGGTTTCATGAAAAAATAAGTGTGCTTTCTTTTCCACTTATATTGATTCAGACACCGATATTTTTCAGTTGGGGGAGTTATGTGTTTGTAAGCTATTTATTGAGTACCTACTATATTCTGGTACTGTGAGCTAAGCTCGTGCATTCTATGAATTGTAGAAGACCTGTGAATGGCTATGCCTCAAACCCTCCTGCAGGTCTTCACCCAACTGGAAAGAGGATTTCCCTTTCTGGTATTCCTGCATCATGTGTTACACGCAACCCCCTCCCACCCCCACCCCCCACACAGAACTAGTGAGTATCTTTGTTTGACAGGCAGTGGGTAAATCCCTAGGGAGAGGCATGCCAGACTAGAGCCAGTGGTGATGAAAAGGCTCAGTGCCTGTTTCAGTAGGAATATCCCTTTGGAGCCAGTAATGCTTTGCTCTATAGAACCATGTTCATATTTTACAGCCCCTCCTCCGTGTGGTCTCCAAGTCCTTTTAAACCTTATCTCCCATGACATCACTGGCCTATGCTTGATACTCCCATGCTTTACAGACTGACACTTCAGCTGCAGTATCACTACCTAGAGCCCTTGCTCCTACCTGCCAACATCCTATTTTCCTTCCAAATCCAACTCAAGGTCTACCTTCTGCATTGAGCCTTATTTCATCTCCCCAATGTATTTATCATTTCTCTCTTTGAAGTATCCCTCTAGCACCTCTGTAATATTGTGAAGTAAAAAAATATATACATTTGGATGCATTTAAAATGTGTGTAGATTTATGGCGATGTTGTACAAATAACTGATTTTATTTTGTGGATTGTACCTAAGCACTTGTGTTCAGAGTTTATTGTTGTTGTTGTTGTTGTCATCGTTCTTCTACTTCTTTGCTTGTTGATTTGCCTTTTCATTCGGCATTGCATATTTAGGTTTTTTGTTGTTGTTGTTGTTAAAATTTCTTTCATCTCTAAGAGCAATATCATTTTCCAAATACTGAGATGCATGGTAACTGAGCTTTGTGTTGCATTGTGAAAGCCTTCTCTGTCATTTGTTCTCAGCATATTGTCACGTATCCATTGATAGATGTTTTAAGATTTTGGGAAATATGTGTTCAAAAGTCTGCACCACCGTATAGAACATTATGAGGGCTAAGATTTATATAATATAAAAATGGGTGTACTGCATCAATGGAGATATGAAACCAAATTGTCAACCAGTTGATAAAACCAACAAACTGTCAGTTCTTTATTTTCTTTTTTTAAATTTTTTATTGTTATGTTAATCACCATACATTACATCATTAGTTTTAGATGTAGTGTTCCATGATTCATTGTTTGTGCATAACACCCAGTGCTCCATGCAGAATGTGCCCTCTTTAATACCCATCACCAGGCTAACCCATCCTCCCACCCCCCTCCCCTCTAGAACCCTCAGTTTGTTTTTCAGAGTCCATCATCTCCCATGGTTCGTCTCCTCCTCCGATTCCCCCCCTTCATTCTTTCCCTCCTGCTATCTTCTTCTTTTTTTTTTTCTTAACATATATTGCATTATTTGTTTCAGAGGTAAAGATGTGAGATTCAACAGTCTTGCACAATTCACAGTGCTTACCAGAACACATACCCTCCCCAGTGTCTATCACCCAGTCACCCCATCCCTCCCACCCCACCCCCCACTCCAGCAACCCTTAGTTTGTTTCCTGAGATTAAGAATTCCTCATATCAGTGAGGTCATATGATACATGTCTTTCTCTGTTTGACTTATTTTGTTCAGCATAATACCCTCCAGTTCCATCCACGTTGTTGCAAATGGCAAGGTCTCATTCCTTTTAATGGCTGCATAATATTCCATTGTATATATATACCACTTCTTCTTTATCCATTCATCTGTCGATGGACATCTTGGCTCTTTCCACAGTTTGGCTATTGTGGACGTTGCTGCTATAAACATCGGGGTGCACGTACCCCTTCGGAACCCTACATTTGTATCTTTGGGGTAAATACCCAGTAGTGCAATTGCTGGATCGTAAGGTAGCTCAATTTTCAACTTTTTGAGGAACCTCCATACTGTTTTCCAGAGTGGCTGCACCAGCTTGCATTCCCACCAACAGTGTAGGAGGGTTCCCCTTTCTCCGCATCCCCGCCAACATCTGTCATTTCCTGACTTGTTAATTTTAGCCATTCTGACTGGTGTGAGGTGGTATCTCACTGAGGTTTTGATTTGGATTTCCCTGATGCCAAGCTATGTTGAGCACTTTTTCATGTGTCTGCTGACCATTTGGATGTCTTCTTTGGAAAAATGTCTGTTCATGTCTTCTGCCCATTTCTTGATTGGATCATTTGTTCTTTGGGTGTTGAGTTTGATAAGTTCTTCATAGATTTTGGATACTAGCCCTTTATCTGATATGTCATTTACAAATATCTTCTCCCATTCTGTCCGTTGTCTTTTGGTTTTGTTGACTGTTTCTTTTGCTGTGCAATTTTTTTTTTTTTTTTTTTAAGGCAAAAATGCTTTACTGCCAGTTAGTTATTCAGGCTCAAATGCTTGTAGTAGAGATGCTTATGGTGAAACTACCTAGAACTAATTTTGACTCTTGACTATTGGTAAAGGTGGACATATAAACAGATACTGACCCAGGTCCCCAGGTTGCAAACTGTACTGATCCTAAATCCTCCCATTCACATTTACTTTTGTTCTTAACCCCACCTCCATCCAATCATTCCCCAAATCCTTATCATTTTCATTTCTTAGTATCTCTCAGATCCACTCCTTTTTGCTATTTTCTTTGCCTCCTTCATTCCTTTCTCACCTAACTCGTCTGTTTGCCAGTGGGTTGAAAACCTCCCCACCTACCCTAGGTTTTGCTGTGTGATTGATCTTTAAAAAATTCCTATCTGAGTCCCTTCCTGGCTTTGATCCTCTAGTAGCTTCTTTCTGTTCTCCCCACCCCCTGACGGAGTCTAAGCTCTTTCTTCTTTTATTTGGCTATCCAGGATCTCATTTCTTTCAGCCTCATCCTCTGTTAATCTCCCTTCTCCCTATTCCTCCCTTTGCTCTTGGAGTACCTCAAACTGATTATGTGAACTCATATTTTGTCCCCCCTCACAAGGCTGCCTTCTGATGTAGTAACCAAAACACTATTTAAGTCTGGTTTTCATTTTTATTCCTTATGGCATAATGATTCTACCAGGTACCTCCACGCGTTTTCTCAATTACCTCTGCTCCCCCGAAGCCTGAATCTCCCGCAGCTATCTACTCTCAATCCGAACCAGTAATACAGCTATTGAATGAATGAGGTGATTTATTTATATTTTGGTGGCCCTGGTTGGGTCATCAGTTTCATGAGATCAGATCTCTTCTCTGTGGAGAGATCTCATTGGGTATTTCTTCACAGTGTATTATTGTAGATTTTATAGAAGAAACTTCGTAAGTTTTTATTTCAGCTAGATGGAGGGGAGGACAGTGGTGAAGGGAAGGTGGAGGTCCATTTTAAACAAAACCAACTTTCCGAAGAGAAGAGTTTGGTTCTGATCAGTGATGAGTGACGTTTCTACCTTTTTTTGTTACCAACTTACAAAAGGAAATATATTTTACACCCGAACCCTGAGTGTATGTGTATGTATGTGTTTATATAGTCATGAATTTGTTTATTCAATAAATATTCACTGAGCATTTACTGTGACCCTTAATGATACTAAGATCACTTATATTCTAGTCGGGGAAGATAAACAATAAACAAAGGAGATACATTTTATTAGGAAGTATTAGGAGATCATGAATGATTTTGAGATAAATCATGGATGGAGTATGTGTATATGTATATCATACATATGCATATATATGCATGCATATATTCTACATCTGTATGTTTATATGTCTACCTCCTGTACTTATGTAATACATATACACATATGTACATGCATGTTTATATAATTGAAAAGAGCTTCGTAAAATACTTTACTAGTAAAGTGTGGTGCACTTTGATATTTTTTCTCTTATACTATTTTTTATTTCACTTTTTAAAAATGCTGGCTATAACTCACTGGGTTGATCTCATGTTACATCAGCACACTGTAACTCATGATCAGAAAAACACTGGTTTAGTAAGTGTAAAATGTGTCACCACAGGAAGTCAAGAATTTTGTGTTTGGGCAGACAGGGATTTCAGAATACCATGATTACTTTCAATACAATTAACAATAGATTGCTATAGCATGAAAAGTTCGTATTTCATTAAACTTCTTCTTTGGAACCATAAACTTAATTTTATTATCTTTATAAGCTTTATCAGTTATTAATTGTTAAAAGAGTCTAAAATCTCACCATTTGCAAATGAGATGAATGTTTTTGTAAGTAAAATTACATGGACATTATTCATTCAAGGTCTGTATAAACTTTGGGATACCTTTCCATAAGGTAAAATTCCAGCTCAGTTTTTGGGATTAAGGTGATGGTGAAGATTGAGACAGTGGCTTTGGCTTCTTATTGGAGATTGTGGCATGTGAGGTAGTTACAACTTGACAACTGATTTATATCTACATTATAGCCTATTGAAACTACGCAAAATCTAGCTCCGTTTCCTGTTGATTATAGGACCTACCATTGAAGAAGTTCACTGGGTGTATATAACCTAAAAATTAATAAGAAAATATGGTATTTGCCGTCCTGTTTTCCATATTGAAGCTACAGATATATTTCGTCTTTTGAAACACTCAATACAAATCACTCTAGCATGCTAGGGGAAGTTTAAAATGTTTTTAAATGTTTTGAAAATTCTAAGGTATCATGGGAGTTCTAATTCAATCTACAATTATCAAAATTGGGACGAGGCTTGTGTTTTTGCTATTGAAATAAAAACCACAGTCCAACCAATAAAGTGGATCATCTATTATGCAGAATAAAGTAGTATTTTTGCTTTAAAGGTTATTTCTAGATAAGATATAACTTGCTTGCATGTTTATTTTTGAGAATAATAAAGAAGCCTATCATATCATACATGATAGTACCTTTAATTCTTATAATAAAATAATTATGTAAGGCTAACTGTATGAACAGGTTAATTTCTGACATGAATATTAGATCTATCCTTTATGAGGTCATAAGGTTAAGGTTATGAGGTTATAAGGCAGATTGAATTATTGGTAAACCAGATAGTTAATGAAATTAACCTTATACTTATCATCTTTAAAGATGATGCAGAGATGCCAGAGTAGCTGCAAACCCATAATCTTCAAAATTTAGCGAAATATCCAAACTGCTCAGTAAGGATACTGAATGTTTGACTGATATTTTATAACCAGCAAAGTTTCTTTTAGTTAGATTTTAAATATATAATACCTCTCAAAAAAAAAAAGGCAACAGTTTAAAGCATAAAGTGAATCATGTTGCTGTAATTGCCTTACTTTGGATTCAAATAGATTATAAAACACTGCATGTGACATTTGTGCAGTTTAGGTTAGAATCCCACTGTAATGAGAACTTGCCAGTAGAGGTTAAAATAGAAAGATGCAAATACCCATATTTCTTTTCTCCAAACTGGGAGTATATTGGAAAGTGCAAATATGCTATGAATACAGGAAATGAAGGAAGGAAAAGAATTCTTTTGGAACTCCCATTCAATTCCAAGGACATAATCAGAAAAGAAGTATTTTTCCCTCATTCGTCCAGTAATTTCCTAGAGAAGAGGGGTGTGTGCATGTGTTGAACTTGGTGGTTTGTGACCTTCTTTTGATGGTAATATTGGGAGTGGTTGAAGGCATGAGGGATGAAGGAAACTGCTTCTAAATATCCAGGTCTGGATAGACCCTTAACTGGGCATAATGCTGGAATTCATTCTTACTGCCTTGCCTTCCAGGTATAACATGTCGGTTGTGAAGAGTAGACCTGTCTTCCTTCATCTTTGCCTTTTCATGCATGTGTGCTGGGATACCTTTCAAAGAAGCTGCAATTGACATGAAGAAAGAGTGGACAGGAAAGGGGGCAGCCAAAATTAAGGCATAAAATTGCATCTGCCCCTCCGTTCACTCTTTCATCCTTTACAACCAGTCACCACCCCTCCCTGGCCTCTACCTGCATTACTTGATAACTACACTTATTGCATAAGGATATAAGTAAAACTCTAACAATAATAGTAGGTCTTGTGCATTAAGTGCTTAGTTTGTAACTGAAACTGGGCTGCGTGTTATCTGTGGGTTATCAGGTCTAAAAGTGGGGGAGTCTGGGCCCTAGGTATGAGACCTAGGGTTAGGGAGGCTGAGAGCCAGCAGTCTGAAGACTGATGATATTTCTCTATACAGTGACTTATTCATTCTCAGGTGTTTTATATGGAGTTTTGACATATTAATTATCTCTTTCTCTCAATCCCTCTCTGTGACGGACAGGCAGACACACACATCCATTCCGATGGCACTGATGTCACTTTTAGTTTTCAAATCCTTGGTCAGCATTTCCCTAGACAGGCCACAGTCTTCTATGCTGATGGCTTTTTCATTACTATTCAAGGAGTTCACGGTATGAACTTGCTTTTTGCTCTACCTCAGAAGCCAGAGCTCAGAATATGTCCCTGCAAGAGACATTTAGGGGAGGGAATTGTTACCCATTCATTTCTAGCCTTGCTCCTCTACTCTGGTGTTTTAGGTTTCCATGCCCCTGGACCTGTCTTCACAGAAAACCAGTCTTCCCTTAAAATATAGGCTTTGCCCCCTGATCTACAATGGGATGCAAAAATGATGTTTTCTGTTCATTGTGGCCTATGAAATGTAGAAATTGTCCAAGGTTCTAGTCAATTTGGAACAGTTGGTGGGCAATTGACCAGATCACACATCAATCTGATTTGACAGTATTGTAGCCAAAATGCCAAATGCTCTAAAGTTGTCAGTCTTATTGTACATTTATGTTCAAGGCGTAATAGACTTTATTCCTTTCTCAAATATTTTTTAATTAGAGAGTGGATTCTCAGAAACCATGTCAGAACTTCAATATTCTCTACTACCATGTTAATATAAATGCGATTTTCCGAGACACAGGGAATGACTGTGTATGATTTCTCAGAAAATATTTAAAACTTACCTACGGTGTAACAGCCCAGAATAATGTACTATGATATTGTTAGAGACTTTCAGTATACCTGTCCAAAAATTGATATATGTATCCCAAAATGATTCAAATTAAATGAATATGATTAATTTATTTAATGCCAAGTAGATGAGGACGTGGTTTTAGAAGTCTGTACGGACTCCCCCATTTCCTTGGGCAAATCACCTAACTTCCATATAGCTATGCTTTCTCATCTGCAATTGAGCATAATAATATTGAGTAGCTCCTTGGGCAGTGGCAAGAATTAAATGAAGTGACAAAATAGTGGCTGGCGTATAGTAAGCACTCGATCAACCTGAGGTGTCATTGTTGTCAATATGAGGTCTTTGCAGCCAGATTTCCCAAACAGAAGGAAATACATCCACAATTTAGTTTTCAAAACAAGAAAACATAATTGTTTGATTTTTTTATCCCTTATTTATTTACCCTAAAGGAAAGAGTGCTATAGACTATCTTAGCAAAACACTAAAAGCAAATAAAAATGTGGTTATTGAAACATGGTATGTTTTGTTTATAAAATTAAAATAGTTCTCAAAGACTGTGTGTTCTCCACAACAGTGAAGAATCCTGCCACGTTTATTTTGTTTTCTTTTGTGTCGTGCTCATCATTTTCTTTTTGCCTCTGAATATACTTGGCTTGATGATCTGTTTTTTATTCATACAATTGCTTCATTATTTACCATCTGCAATTTAATAATGTATTATCCATCATGATATCAGGGGCATGAGTAAGGTCAGCGAGTCCCCATGCATTTCCATTTGCAGACGCCGGCTGGAAACAGAACACAGATTCAGATGTTTAATAATATTGTAATTTCTGCTCACTTTGAAAATGGTCTCAGGGCGCCTGGGTGGCTCAGTTGGTTAAGCGACTGCCTTCGGCTCAGGTCACGATGCTGGAGTCCCTGGATCGAGTCCCGCATTGGGCTCCCTGCTCGGCAGGAGTCTGCTTCTCCCTCTGACCCTCCCCCCTCTCATGTGCTCTCTCTCATTCTCTCTCTCTCAAATAAATAAATAAAATCTTAAAAAAAAAAAAAATGTTCTCAAAACTCCATTTCCTAAGAAATGACACTGGCCAATAAAAGTTTCCCATGTTGGAATCTGGTTGGTATGCTTCTTAGAATTTAACCCCACCCAGGTTTTCTTCCAAACTACCAAGTCATTTTATTTACAAATAGCAATCGTGTGAATTATCAAATAGCCTTACAACTGACATAACTCAATATTGTCCAAAGCTAGCATCTCATTAGGCTAGAAAAGTACTTGATCCTATTAAGAAACTCTGAATTGCAGCATCTGTTGATTTCTATATTGATCCCTTTTGTTGAGAAGATTGATGTCATGATTTGTTATCACATTTTCCATAAAGCATTTAATGAAAAAGGTGACTGATATCAAGTGGTTTATGTACCCACAGGATCTTACGTGCTTTTTTTTTCTCTCTCTTTCCCTAATTGTTGTGTTATTAAGGAGCTGTTGGGGCATCAGCCTCACAGAAGCTCTTACAGAGTACATGCCATCCACATAATTACCCTAGGAAAGAAAACTGTATTGCACAGAGGTTCCCCTCAAATTTCTAGGACAATATTTTATGTACAAGGACCTTCAGTCCACATATCTGCAGGATCTGCTGCATAGCATGGGGTTATTAATATGGAAGTGTTTTGAGTACAAAGACAGCCCTGGCTTTATGAGTGCCTTCTGACCTTCTCTCTAAGCCTATTCATTTATCAAAGCTGATCCCAAATTTTCTCCTCCATAAAATGAGGAAAAGAGAATAAAAATACCCCATGTAACTTTTGCAGTGACCAGATGAACTCACATCGATGGTGTGTGGGTGCCTGGCACATAGTAAGTGCTCAACAAATAGTAACTAAACTAAAGGAAATCCAAAGTGGAAAGCAGCAAAATAATGTTTGATGTTTGCCCAGGCCTACCTGGGTGTTTGAAGAAGGACCATCTCAATATAAACGTGTGTGTGTGTGTGTGTGTGTGTGTGTGTGTGTGTGTGTGTATGGAAAATGCATCATGTATGTTTTATTGCTTTTCCTCACGTAAGCAATATGTCTCTTTAGTCTTTTAAGTTTCACTTTGTTTTGTGAAATAGGTAAGAATTTATATTAAAATCCCTGCCAGGAAGGCTTTTCTATTCCTTTTCAAAGCACGAATGCAGCTAATTGGCCCATTCTATAAAAGAAAAAAAAAATAATTGGAATTGTCATGTAGTTCACAATATAAATTCTTAAATAGGGAGAATATAATGAGTTTTAGGGCAGAAGAGGCTGTATTGAATATTTTAATGAAAATTTACTGGAGATTAACAATTGTGAAATTAATAGATTTTTTAACCAAGCAAGGAAAGAAGTTGCTTGTATCTAACCCCATGTGTCATTAGATCACTGAGAACAGTGTGTTTTTTAAATATAAACAATTGCCTAAAACGGTACATTGGGGAGGAATCACATCTGGTAGAAAAATCGACTTTGTTGCTACATTGAAAGTTCTGATTAGATGAGTAGTATTTTCTCAAGTTGAAAGAGTCAAAGAAACAGATTACAGAGGTTGAGAAAAATGCTTTTGCTAATAATATACAATGTTAGATGGATCCTTCAAATACAACCAGGAAACACACAGGCAAGAACCATACTAAAATAATATATTGGTCATTTCTTGATATAACAAATATTCCCTTAAAATAGCATTTTATGAATACCCAGAGAATAAAGAAATATAAACCACAATTCCCACAACCAATCTGAGAACACGTTAATGGGGTACGTAAGACTAGTCACGAACTTTCAATACGAATAACCTGCTCCCTCTCTTTTTTTCAATCATAAGTAATTATTAACTTTACTAAAATACCTATGATTGTTCTCTAGTGTGTGATCACTGAACCAAAAGGAAATAACACATCATTGTCAACTTCCATAGTTACTGTTTATTTATTTTTTTTCCTGAGATGGATTGAAAGTTTTAGCCTCCTTTAAATTACATCACTTTAAAAATTTTATAATAATCTTGTGTGCAGAATGGGAACTGTTTAAAAGCCTATTAGAATTAAAGTCATGTTTAGGCCACCCCAGAAGAGCACAGGAGTTATTGGTGTAACACTGAGGATGGATGCAGGAAGAGACAAAGGGGGAAAAAAAAAGCCTTTTGGAGATCTTTGTAATGCAGTTGAGTGTAGGGGCTGGCCAAATAATAATTGCTTCTCAGTTTTTACTTAAAGAAATTTTAGAGTCAGAAGGAAGATAAGATGTATAGTCCAGGAGCTTTCAAATTCATTTATAGCTATGTAAACTTTTTTTTTAAGATTTATTTGAGATGGGGGAGGGCCAGAGGGAAAGAGAGAATCTAAGGCAGACTCCCTGCTGAGCACAGAGCCTCTTTAGGGGCTCGGTCCCAGGACCCTGTGATCATGAGCTGAGCCGAAATCAAGAGTTGGGCCCTTAACCAACTGAGCCACGCAGGTGCCCTGCTATGTAAGCCTTTTTAAAATTCACTTAAGAAGGTCTGTGAGGGGGCTCTGGTCTGGCTTAGTCATGCTGTGTCCTCAGCAGCTAGGAAAGTGTTTGGTATAAGGAAATGCTGGGTAAATATGAGTCGAACAAAAATGAAAGGGGAGACATACCTAAGAAACAGCTAAAAGCAACATTCTTCTGGTGAGAGCAGCGCTCCCAGGAATCCGTGTGGTAGACTCAGCAAGCCTCTCAGGTCCCCATGCATGGACCTCGGGGCTCTGCAGTATCACCGGAAAAATACTCTCTCCAGTCCTCTCATGTTATGTATCAGAAAATGGAGCTCAGGTCTTGTAGGATCCCTAGGCTCAATATATTTTTTGCACCCAGATAGCTCATATTTATGGGAATTGGCAAAGAACATTCTAGGATATTCTTATGAGTCATTTTGTTTTCAGGCAAATTATTCTAGAACAGAACTCATAAAAGACAATGGACTATAACTTTTTTTTTTACTGTAAATCTTTACGGTTATTACACATGCTGTGATAATTTATGTATTTAAAATTAACATACGATGTTCTTTCCAAAAATGATATCCTATACTTTACATACATATATTTTTCATGATATTGTAATTAAACATAGGAAATAGCTTGCTGCCCATTTATTGTTAAAAAGAGATTTCTATTTCACATAAAAATTTTAATCTTGTTCTGGTTTCTTAGGGGGAAAAAAACCAAAAGATTACACACACACAAATGTATTGTGGAAAAGTGTTAAGGATTTACCTTTTCACCATTTAATAGTAAGCTGGCTGGTATTTATAAATTACCTATTTTGATTGATTTACTTTCATAGTCACCATTTTTTTTCATTCTATTGAGCACAGAATCTCATGTTTTATATATATGTACAAGTATGTGTACATATATGTAGGTATACATATGTATAAATATATAGATATATAAATCTATATGTATACACGTATACGTGTATATGTTTTAGTAAAATAACTAAAAATGATGGTCATGGGGCTAAAAAAATTACAGACTAATAAATTGATCATAAAAAATAATATAAATCAGGAATTGTACAGCCAAATTCTGCCCTGGTAGGAATTTCTCAATGAAATCAATGAGACTTACATACTCATCTCAATCAGAATCGCCTCCACTCTACAAGGCTTAGGAAAGAATAACAAAAGTACTTTGATAAAATTTGTAATCAGGGAGGCAAAGATCAAGTCTTTAAAGAGAGGGTTTAGCAACACAGATGTCCAAGGAGCCTTAGTAAGCCCAGCATTGCTAATTACACTTTGGTTGGAAGAAGGTTGAGAATTCACACCTGGCACTGCTTGCAGAGTCTGTTTTATTCTTAAAATGACTTGACAAATTTATCATGCTTCAGATATTTTAATTAACTATAGTAGGATTTATTGAAAATGTTTCAGTATTAGCACCACCAACCAGAAAACATCAGCATATGTTTAAAAATTAAGGTATACAAGGATTTACACGTTTGAGTAGTAACAAGCCATTAATTAAACGTACTACATCCTTTTGAAAGAGGGCTGTTTTGTATAGTGTTTTGACAGGGTAACATGTAGATCCTGAATTGTAGGCATATGAGGTCAGGTTGAGACATCCCATCATCTGAGGAATTGCCTAAATGCACCAAATGTGTGGATAAGTCATCCTACGTCCTGTTTTTTCTTCTATCGCTTCAGAAGTTGACTGCATGGATTATATTTTTTTAAGATTTATTTATTTTATTTGAGAGAAAGAGAGAGTGTGTGTGGGCAGGGGGAGGGAAGGAGTGGGGGGAAAAAGAGAATCCCCAAGGAGACTCCCTGCTGATTACCGAGCCAGAGGAGAGGTTGGATCCCAGGACCCTGAGATCATGACCTGAGCCAAAATCAAGAGTCTGATGCTTAACTGACTGAGCTACCTGGGTGTCCCTACATGGATTATTTTAAAAGAGAAGAAAACTTATGTTTCATAGCTTGAAAGCTGAATATTCAGGGTGGGTAATTACAGAAGTAAGGAAAAGCCTGTCTTCCTTAGATGTTTTTATAAAAGTCCATCTTAGACTTTTGTAATGCTTGTATCTTTTGGTTATAAATACAGAATTGTTTTGGTGTGTGTGCATATGCATGTGTATGCTCTATTAAAATTTATTTCACATATTTTATATTTTTATAGTATAGCAGAGTATTTTTTCTCTTAATATAGGGCTTGAATATGGCATTGTTTTATAGGATTGCTCAATTATGTATTAAATACATTGCGAATATTTTTACTATGTCCATGATACAGAACAGATGATAAGCTTCCTTCCACAAAAGGGATGAGTTCCACACTTGAAGATTTCCTGAGCTGCTGACTTATCATGCCATTCAGAAGGACATTAAACCTTTTTTAAAGCATAAACACTTGTGTTGAATCTCTTCTGTAGCCAGACCTCATGTCTTTTTGCAACTTCCCAAATCAGTTAATAAGATTTGTCTCTATCAAAACATATTACATTCTTATTCTTCTGTCTCTGAGATACACTTTGTCCAGCAGGATAGAAATCAACCATTTTAATTGTCACCACTGAGTCAATGTTGACTGATTAACACATTGTTCTCATTGCAACATATGGCCAGCTCATAATTAACTGAAAATAATCCAGTGGCCTTGTTTGGCGTTAAATCAAGTCAAGTTCTACTTGAGGCAGCCGTGGCTGACATAATTTATGATGGCAATAATATCACACTTTAAATCATATCAGTTCATTTCCTCTTTGGTATTTTTCTTCCCCATCTAGTTCCATTTCTTCAGCTGTAGAATGTCTCTAAACCACATCTGTGTTAGTCTAAGTCATGAGTAAACTTTTTAAATAAAGTGTGCAAAATGTGTTTTTATTTATTGAAAAGATGTTTTCAATTACCATTAAGTTCATTGTTGGTCTAATGTTAGCAGCTTAAATATTTGAAGCTGTTGTCTGGAAACCAGACACCCATCCAAATTCTGAAAATCTAGTAGATTCTTCATTTTATTGTGGTTTTCCAAAACAACTGTTGATTAATCAAAGCAGAGGTCCCTTTGATGAGTAGAGGGTTGGTCAGAGTGCAGTGGGCCTTAGCAGCTGTTTTCCTCGGAATTAACCAGCACCCCTTCCCTTCTGCTGCCATCTTAGACCTTTTCTTCATGTGCTCCTGATAAATGCACACCCTTCACCTATTTGGATGAGTCAGTATTGTTTTTCATCTCACTGGGCTGTACTCCTCTGTGATATCTTTTTTCCCCAAAATGTAATCAATAAGTGTTTACTGAAGAGTTTCCCTGTGCCCATTCCTTTATTTTAGTCTCTGTTTGATGAATAGAGAATTCTCCCATTGTCATGGAATAGAGAATTCTCCCATTGTCATGGTTGGGGTGGGCATTAATTTCCACAGAGATTTTTTTCTTGCTCCTGCTACATGAATAGGATGGGTCCAGGGGGAAGAGGGTGAGGCTGGTGCTGTGCTTTACCTAATTACTCGGAAACCAGGCTGCCAGAGGATCCTGCCAGTGGTGTGCCATCAGTCTTTTAACCCATGCTCCCAAGTTCATCTCAAGATAGGAAGAGAGCAATGAAAGGATACTTGCGTCTTTAACTTCAGTGGTCTAGACGTGATCCATAGCAACTTGCTCATAGCCATTGACTAGAAATACTCATGTGGCCTTTATCTTAACATAATGGAGGCTTGGAAAAGTAGGGGCACATGGAATATTCTGAACACTACTGTTTTAGCCACATTCGTTGGGTAGTTTATGATTTTATTAAAATGAACCCATAAAAATGGGACTATCCCCTATTAAATCTCATGTTTCCCAAACGTGATTGCTAGGAAGTATGACTTTGGTGTATCCCCAAGAATGAGAATACGTGTGGGTGCCCTAAACCCCCCAAAGAATCTTCTGGGTGGAGGGCTGGGAATCTGGATTAACAAGTAACCACATGTGATTCTTATTAGACTTCAAATTTGGAAAAACACTGGAAGCATGCTCAAAGACAGTGCCATCTTTATTTTATTTTATTTTATTTAAGATTTTATTTATTTATTTGACAAAGAGATAGAAGAGCACAAGCAGAGGGAATGGCAGAGGGAGAGGGAGAAGCAGGCTCCGCACTGAGCAGGAAGCCCGATGTGGGACTTGATCCCAGGACCCTGGGATCATGACCTGAGCCGAAGGCAGACGCTTAACCATCTGAGCCACCCAGGCGCCCGACAGTGCCATCTTTAATGAGAAGTAAATTCTTTTATAGCTGTGCCCTTAGGAGGGGGGGGAGCTCGTGAAACTCTGGAACTGAGCTGAACCCTTGCACACACTTGTTGCTGTTGTCACAGTTGTATGTGTCACATCACAATGGGGCTCTCACAAATATTTAAGCCGATGCTAATTGCTAATATTTGTTGAGAATTTACCATGTTCCGGGCATTGTGTGAAGATCCTTGATGTTGAACATCTCACAAAGTGGGGTCTCTGATGACCTCCACTTGACAGGTGAGAGAACTGAAGCTTTAGGAAGGGTAAGGAAAATTTATTCAAGGGGGGCAGGAAGAAGAAATTGATAACCTATAGGTAAAAGAGATACAGAATCCACTTCTCACCTCTCTTTCTCTCTCTCTCTCACACACACACATGCGTGCACGCGCACGCACACACACACAGACAGATTTTCATCCTCAAATCAGAGGCTAGGGTGCTGCATGACCTCCCTCCCCCAGTCCCAGTGACTGAGGCTTTTTATTAATATTTATTAGAAGACATACATTCTCACATTTAATATTTTTCTTGAGTTAGTACCTGAGTACAAGAAATTTAACTTCTTTCTTTCTTCTCTTCTCCACTGTCTTCGAGATATAGGTAGAGCTTCTTTGACCGGAAATGTGGGAAATTGCCATAGTAGTGAATTTTCTCCCACTGGCCTTATATGATCCCAGAGCTGACAGTGGGCGAGCTAATGGGACACCCAATAACTTGCAACACAGCAAATATGAGGCGCGCTCTTAAAATAATACATCTCATGGGAAGAAACAGATTGCCTCATTTTAAAGTACATTTGAAACACTGTGGGTTTGAGAAGGCTGTAGTATTATTGGAGAACATTTCATTTCGAAAGGAGGGTTTTGTATGTCTGAATTTCAATCTATGTTATCTTGAACTTGATTTCACACTGAAAGGACTAAGAGCTATTTCATTGTGAATGGAAATGTAAGATTAAGGAAGGAGGATAAAAACCAGCATCCTCCAGATTTTCCTCTAAAAGTACAAAAAGTAATCTTTCATAAAAAAAGCAAGACAAAACAAAATCGCAGGTGTGTAGCACTTAGAGCAAAACCACATGTGTAAAGGCACACTCACATAAATAATAAATTATGGTAATTAGCCTCTTAATAGCACCTGATAACCAGAGTTGTAGAAAGCCAGCCAAACCTCCCCATAAATGGCTTAACAGAAGATGTAAATCAACACATCAGTAGTGGGCATCATCACAAAGTAGTGCTTTTAAATAAACCAAGGGCTAAGAGCTGGCTATATGAGGAGAGATAAATCTATTCATAAGGAATCAGTAAAAGCTAGAGATTTCAAGAGAGAAAATTTAATCCTGGGACTGAGATTAAATGATAGAATTTAAGTAGCTAAGTAACACGTGGAGGGAGATGGAAGCTCAGAGGGAAAGTGGTTTTGGCAGAATGTTTTCTATAACATTATTTGTCCTTTGTGGTTTATAGTTAAATAACTTAAACATTCTGCTCAGGATTTTCCTTATTCTGTAAAAAAATAAAATGCATCGGGTGGAAACTTTAGAAGAACTATAAAATATCTACCATTATTCAACTATACTTTTTTATTTCACTGGAAGCATATATGGTGAGAGAAGTTTAATAAAAAAGGCTGCATACTCGTTCTTCCAGGGCTAATGAGATGCGTGTTCATCTATTGTCCTTCATTTCTTCCTTATTTTCCTTAAATAATGGAAATTTCAAAATAGAGATGTTGTATCTGCAGCATCAGCCTGAGGGTTAAAAAAAAGGATTAAGAAACAGTCCATCTATGGGAACTGGGGACCCTCAGGTTGTCTTCAATCCTGTTGGATTAGGAAGCCCTTTGCTGGGGTAGCTCCGTTGTGTTCTCAGCCCTCCAAAGTATTCATTTCTTTTCTTATGGTCTTCTACTCCTTGGGTTTGGATGCTGTCCTCTCGCCTCCTTTTTTCCAGGTCTCAACTCAGAGAAGCTAGTCACCTCCTGCCTGACATCTGGGCTCCTCTTCAGGTGGGAGGTGCCCTCCCTCACTACTCCACTGCATGCTCTAGCAATTTGGCTGGAAGGTTAAAAAGAAAAAAATACCCTCTTTCCACTTCTTTGCAGGAAGCCCCATACTGAAGTTCACAGGAGAAAAAGTAAAAAGAACAATCAGGGCAACCTGCAGTAAACAGCGGACTTCCTTTTTAATGCAGATTTGCCCTTTTCTTCTGGGGTTCCAACATTGTTTTTGGAGGAGGTATTATATCCTGACTTTCTCCACTCAGGACATGGAGTGAGACTAGCCTGGATTTATAGGGAATGCATTTCTGCTTTCCTCACTCTGGGATCTCCGTCTCCTTTGCTTCACCTCAGATTAATAATAGCTTCTGAAAATTTAACTACAGTCAGTTCGGCTATAATACTTGTTTTGAAAACATATTTTTGTTCCAACATGATAGCTATATCAGGGGGAAATTTGAATATAGTGAGAATTTTGAGTCTGTTTGTGCATAATTTCATCTGCTGGAAACACCTTGACCTCAAGGCAGAAAATTACACCTAGTTGAACGGTGCTCTGTAAGAACACACAAAATGCATGCGTGCGCATGCATGCGCGCACGCACACACACACACACACTCTCTCACACACACACCTTAAACCTGGACTGACTACATAATTTGCCAGTGAAAAATGTAAACATGTGACTCCTTGTTCCCAAATTATTAAGAATTTCAAGAAGGCAGAGTATTAAACCAGCAGAGCATGGTGTCCTTGTAAGCATGGGGTCCTGAGTGACCATGGCCAGATCCCACATCCATGAGGCTGCTCCTGCCTCCAACACCTGCCAGTTGTCTGCCAGGGCCATTGTCTCATGACCCACATCTCATCTCTCCCTCGCATTACAACATTCCCTCCAGTTTTCCGCCAAGTCACGGTTACTCACAAGCTGCACCGACGACCACGTCCACAAGCACGCTTCCAGACTTTTGCAGAGGAAGGTGCCATCTTCATTGTAGGATTAATGTGTTTCTTAACCATTTAACATGGGTAAACGGTGTTGCTGGTACTTGGTTCTTATCATGTTCTGTGTGTCACTGATGGACGTTTTGGCTGTGTACACCTCTCCATCTTTCCCATAAATCCCGCATCTTTTGCCACACAATTTTGCACAGAATTGTGTTTTTTTTTTCAGAAACACATATTTCACAGTTTTATAATAGAATTGACTGTAATTATGAAGAAAAGTCCTACTTTTATTAAATATTCCCCAACACAGCAATTTTGTAGTTCAGTAAACAATAGTAGGGATGTTTAGAAGTATTTAAATTCTGGTGGACATACATGGAGAATGGAGGTTTCATTGTTGTTACCTACACTGACGTTGCCTCAAATAACTTTCTTTGCAGCTCATCATAATGTTCTTGGGCCATAAGGAGGTCCTGCTCCCTACAGCTGAGTTTCAATTTCACTAAGGAATTATAGATCAGTTGAAGAAAACTCAGACTATGCTGGGATTAAGTTATTTGATCATGTGAATGTGGCCAAGAAAATGAGAGTACATTTAATCAATTTACTGGTTGCTTGGGTTTAGATGGGAGTGCATAGTTGGAAAGCACAGAAATAGATGTAGAAAATCAAACCTTTTTAAGGGCCCACAAATCAAAGTGAGAATTCATATTGCAAAACCATAAAATGAGAGGGGGGGTTACTCTTTCTTTAATCCTGGCTGTCATTGCAACTTCCATAAAAAGAGTTTGGTAAAGAGGTGGGAAATAAATATTTTAGTATATTTTTAAAGATGTAGTATAATTTTATTTAGAATTAAAGAACAGAGGAACTGGATGGTAACCTAGAGATTCTTTAGCTCAAGTACCTCCTTCTGCGAGTAGGATAATGAGGTGAGAGGTTAGTCAGCGAGTTATGGGCTCCGTTGGAACCGTAGCTCAGCTCGACTGACGTTCCGTTCATGCATTGGTAACACGGCCACACTGCCCCTCTCAACTTTTCTTGGGGTAGCTAAGGCAAGTAAATTAAGACTGTGGATGTTTCCCATATAAATTTATATGATTCAGGCAAACATGATGCTACATTAACATTTAGGATTTTAACCCCAACTGTGATGCTCACATACATGTAGAACTCGCCACCTAATTTTGGAGGCCTGGTGCAAAATAAAATGTGGGCCCCTTGTTGAAAAATGATTAAGAGTTTTAAGATAGTGACAATTGAGCATTAAAGAAAGCACAGCAGGAGGGTAAGTGTGCAACCTTACACCACCTCAGTGATCAAACACCATTAAATTGACCCCATGAACCTATACGCACATAGACAGAAGTGTCTTTTCAGAAGCCCATTTTTATTCTCTTAGGCCTCTGATAATAAATGATTAAATATACTCTCATTTCTCTTATTGTAAATAGTCCATGGTGCTTTGGCTTTAAATTTATGTATTAATTAGAGCTAGGAGATAGAAATATGGCTGGGAATGAAATAGGCCAGGGTCTCTGCCTTCAGGGAGCTCACAAAGTGGTTTAAGAACTAAACATAAAAATAAAGAAAATAAGGAAGCTATATATAAAATACTAGGTAGTGATACTTGCTACAGAGAAGACAAAAGTAGAGAAGGTAAGACATATGAGTTGGGAAGTGAGGTTTTAGATAGGACTGTCAGGGGAGGCCTGATGGGGTTGATGGCAATTGGAGTAAATTTCCGAAGGAGGTGGGGAAGCAAGCCTGTGGGGATCTGGGGAAGAGCCTTTCAGAGACATGGAATAGCATGTGTGAAGGAACCGAGCCATGAGAATAGCTGGGATTCTGGGGGACAAGTGAGGAGAAAGAGCCGTAGATCCAGGAGCTCCTGGGTGGTCCTGAGGACCCCTTCCAGAGGCAGCCATACCTCCTCACTCAAATGCTCAACCACAGCCATGGCCCACTGCTTTCTGGATGTGTGTTTCTTCCTGTTTCAACGAGCTTGTTCACCTCCTCATATATACATGTATATGCATATCTTCCCTCTGCCTCTGTTGCTGCTTATTTGTCTCCCCAGGTTCAGTTCCATCCCAGATGACGACGGCACTTCCAATTCCGAATCAGGGAGGAGAAACTGGTTCCTCCTCCTCCCTTTTGTCTCAGCCATGAGCATGGCCTCTTCCATGGTAAAGGGGGCAAGGGTAATGTGGTCCAAACCACATCATTCACAGGAGCTCTAGGTGTCACTACATAAATGGCTTTCACATATTTCTACAGTGTTGGAGGCTCTGGAGTGGGTGCTAAGTCTTCCCAGTTCTTTGAGATAGGGTTGTGCATTCGTGGGTAGCTGCAAGTGGCCTGTTAGTTGCACCTGTATTTGTACTGGTTTCTGCAAATGGTCAAGCGGAGACTGTTCTGGGCAGTGACTCTGCTTGGATTTTGAGCTGTATTGAATTTTGCCCCCATGCCTTTCCCATGACCAAAGGAAGGAGGGTCAGACTTTTAGATAAAGATATTTAAATGAGGATGTCAGTATAGGTTTTTAAATATATATATTTAAAAAATATCATTTAGATCGGACCCAGATTTCTAAAAAGTATTTTCCTGCCTCTTACTGAGTTAGTTTCATGATCTCATTTTAAAAATAAAAGTATTCAAGCAACTTTTACTAAAAAGCATGGAAAACGAAGATGATATTAAAAACAAAAACAACAGAACTCAAGGTAGAGACAGGAGGACCAAATAAGTTAGGTCCAGTTTGGGGAAGTTTTTCCTTGTATATGGGAAAAAGTCACTGGACTTAAAATGAGATATAAAACTGTACTTCTAGACAGAAAAAAGAAGCCTACTTTAAAAAGTCATTGTTTATCACCAAGAATCCATTTACTTCGAATGACTTTTTAAGACTGGCTAGACAGTCTTTGAGTTCTGCTTAGCAGAGTTGAAAGCCTCCAAGAAAAGTTTAAACACACAGTCTGTTTATGTAGATAGTAAGTCTGGCTAATATATTGAAAATTGCAGTAGCATCACTTGCTACACTTGGACATTTTGAGGTCTCTCACAGCATCTGGAAATTCTTCTTTCTTTCTATTGTAGCCTGTATGTCTGTTTGAAAAAATACATATGCATACATTTTTGAATAATCAGACTTATAAACAACACCATTAATGAAAATGGCAACAAAATAGTGCATCCTTTTATTCAAAGGTTAGAGAGGCTATGCCTAAGTGAGCCCCTGAAATAGTCTAATTTTTAGTGAAATCGATTATATTTTTTAATTTTCATGACTCACAGGTCATACAGTTGATCCAATTCAGTTAATAGAAAGTTAGAAAAGATTAGATTAAATTAACTTAAAACATTATATATTGTCTTAGACATGTAGCAGATTGTTAGGACATTGGTTTAAGATGTAACAAAACATGTTCTATATTTATATCTAAAGACTGCAGTTGGTAAAATTCAATCAGTTCCATTAAATATAATAATAAATGAGACTGCTTTGTTTAATCACGTATATATGGAATGGATGTGCCCTTAATATGTGTGTGAAAAAAAAACAACAATCAACCACTAATTCATAACACTGCTTTCCCCACCCCCTTTCTCCTTTTTCTTTCTTGATTGAGAAGAGGAGAAAATACAACTTTATCTCTGCAATGTATGCCGTCTATTTTCATTTGGTAATAGGGGACCTAAAGCGTAAGTATCTGCTACTATGGCCTTGGGTATTTTTCCTAAACTCTATAAGCCTCAGCTTTCTTATCTATAAAAATGTCAATGATAATTGTACCTAACCCACAGGCTAATTGTGAGACATAAATCTGATGATGGATATAAAGCAGACAGTATTAGGTTTGGCCACAGGCAGCATGGAATAAAAGGTGTTATTATCATTCGGATATGTCCACAATTTACTGGGTTCTTTTGAGTGGTTGGACTGGCCATTAGCCTCATCGATTGTACATGGAACACAACGTTAGTTACCCATGATGCTTCGTATTCACTCTGTCTTCTCAGTTCCATAATTCTCAACAGGTCCCTGCATGGGAATCAAGTTTCACAGGGTCAGCATTACATAGTAAGTCATGCTGTGGGCTAAGACTACAGAACTGCTTGCTAGATCTTGCCTTGCTCACATTGTCTGGATACAGGTATCCTTATCTATATAATGAGTCAAGAATCACATGTTAGTTGTATTTTAATTCATTTAGTGGAGGACATTGCTAATCACACAAGTAGGTGTTCAATAAATGTTTGTCGAATGAATAAATTGTTGGACCCTCCAATCAATGATGTCACCTCAAACTCTAAAAACTAACTTTCCCACCTGCAAAAAAATGTGTTAAGAGCTGTTTCAGGAGGTAATATTTATTTGTACACTTAAGAGACGTTCATTTATTTGGTACTAAACATTGATGCCTTTTGGTTTGGTTCATACAATTTGAGAGACTATTTTATGTGACTGGCAATGGATATTCTATATCAGTAACTAAAAAAAAATCTTACAATAAATAAAATCCAATACACCTTCATTTTATTAATTTTTTTCTGAAATTGTATACTTAGATTTAGCATAAATTCCTTCTGACTTTCTGACTTTTTGTCCTGTTACGGACTGAGTAGTGTCCTTCCTCACCTGGTACCTCAGAATGGGATTGTTTTGGAGATCAGATCTTTAAAGAGGAAATTAAAATAAAAATGAAATCATTAGTGTGGGGCCTAATCCAATATGACTGGTGTCTTTATATAAGAAGAGTTAATTTGGACCCAGAGGGGTTTAAAGACACAAGTAAAGACACAAAGAAAAGATGACTGGCTATCTATAAACCAAGGGAGAGGTTCTGGGAAGGAGCCAACCCCACCAGCACCTTGCTGGTGGACATCTAGCCTCCACAACTGTTACAGAATGGATTTCTATTGCTTAAGTGGACGTCTGTGCTACTTTTGTATAGCATCCCTAGCAAACTAATACAGTTCCCATCTAAATGTCCAAATCCAGGGCGCCTGGGTGGCTCAGTCGGTTAAGCATCTGCCTTCAGCTCAGGTCATGATCCCAGCGGCCTGGGATAGAACCCCATATTGGGCTCCCTGCTCCCTGCTTCTCCCCACTCATTCTCTCTCTCTCTGTCTCTCTCTCACTCTCAAATAAATAAATAAAACCTTAAAGAAATAAACAGTCCAAATCCAGTATTTTCTAAGGAGCCTTTCCTGATAACTCTGGTCTGTTGGATCTCCGTAGTCATCTTGTATTTTTATTTTATTTTATATTTTTCATGAATTTATCTCTTCAACCTGAGCACCAGTCCCAAAGGGACCAAAGTCATGCCTTACCTGCTTGTGTATATACCTGGGTGTGTTCTCCGTCATATCTAGCATACTTCTTCAAATATATAAGCTGGTAGATGTTGAATAAATATTCTGATTGATTTTAAATACTCGTATACAGACATGTATTAAAGATACTAGAGATTGTCAGTTTTATGGAACAATTCCTGTTAGTGTAGGTCCTTTGGGATTTCCCTGGGTAAATATTATCAGCAATTCTGTTTCTTGACCATGTTATGCCTCATTAGCAGAGCTCTGCTCTGGTTGTCGGCTGTGTGAAATGAGAGAAGGGAAAGCATGCGATTCTGAAATGTGATTTGGAGAGCCTGCTGAAGACTGGCTCGAGCATCTCTGATGCCAACCTCTTTGTCTTGTGTACCTTCATGGGATATGTACGTAAAAAGAGAGAAGGTCCCCTAAGATTTAAAATATTTGATTGCCTCAAATCAGGTTGAGTGATATCAATTGAGAAGCTTATCACATCTCTGAAAATCTTGTTTTTTATTTATTTATTTATTTATTTTTATTATGTTATGTTAATTGCCATATATTACATCATTAGTTTTTGATGTAGTGTTCCATGATTCATTGTTTGCATATAACACCCAGTGCTCCATGCAGAACGTGCCTTCTTTAATACCCATCACCAGGCTAACCCATCCCCCCACGCCCCTCCCCTCTAGAACCCTCAGTTTGTTTCTCAGAGTCCATAGTCTCTCATGGTTTGTTTCCCCCTCTGATTTCCCCCCTTTCATTTTTCCCTTCCTTCTCCTAAT
>NW_022589708.1:16403748-16462964 GCF_004348235.1 Phoca vitulina | reverse complement strand
TAACATATAATGTATTACTTGTTTCAGAGGTACAGGTCCGTGATTCAACAGTCTTACACAATTCACAGTGCTCACCATAGCACATACCCTCCCCAATGTCTATCACCCAGCCACCCCATCCCTCCCAGCCCCACCATTCCAGCAACCCTCAGTTTGTTTCCTGAGATTAAGAATTCCCCATATCAGTGAGGTCATATGATACATGTCTTTCTCTGATTGACTTATTTCGCTGAGCATAATACCCTCCAGTTCCATCCACATCGTTGCAAATGGCAAGATTTCATTCCTTTTGGTGGCTGTATAATATTCCATTGTATATATATACCACATCTTCTCTATCCATTCATCTGTCGATGGACATCTTGGCTCTTTCCACAGTTTGGCTATTGTGGACATTGCTGCTATAAACATCAGGGTGCACGTACCCCTTAGGATCCCTACATTTGTATCTTTGGGGTAAATACCCAGTAGTGCAATTGCTGTGTCGTATGGTAGCTCTATTTTCAACTTTTTGAGGAACCTCCATACTGTTTTCCAGAGTGGCTGCCCCAGCTTGCATTCCCACCAACAGTGTAGGAGGGTTCCCCTTTCTCCACATTCCCGCTAAACATCTGTCATTTCCTGACTTGTTAATTTTAGCCATTCTGCCTGGTGTGAGGTGGTATCTCATTGAGGTTTTGATTTGGATTTCCCTGATGCCAAGCGATGTTGAGCACTTTTTCATGTGTCTGCTGACCATTTGGATGTCTTCTTTGGAAAAATGTCTGTTCATGTCTTCTGCCCATTTCTTGACTGGATCATTTGTTCTTTGGCTGTTGAGTTTGATAAGTTCTTTATAGATTTTGGATACTAGCCCTTTATCTGATACGTCATTTGCAAATATCTTCTCCCATTCCGAAAATCTTTTATCTAAGTGTCTAAGTTTTAACTTTGGGGCCATTGGATGTCATTAGTGTTGACACTGGGGATAGGAGATTTGCAATGTCTTTGACTATCGATAATAATGAAGTAAGGGGAAAAGGAGTGTTTTCTAAATGACCAAGTTTTGTGTGTCTGTGTGTGTGTGCCTATGTGCACATTCTTGTGTGTCCTATACAGTGCTATGCACACAACCAAACCACATCCTTCTACCACTTCTGACATAAGTTTACCTCTCTGGGAAATAAGCATCCTTTTCCTAAACAAGTCTAATTAGCCTTGGCTAAATGCAAAAGCATTTACATATTCAAGCAGCCAAACATCAGAGGACTGTTTATAAAAATAAACATTATTAACACTGAAAATATTTACATCTGAGTTTAGATAAGTCAGAAAACAAAAATATACTAAGCCCTTCAGGTCATATCAAGTAGGGGCACAGTTGATGGCTTAAGTAAAATGCATGTTGACAGTTTTCCATAAGAATTTGATTTTCCAAAACTGATGCCTGCCAAGTTCTTTTCCTTTGCTAATTTATTATTTGGCGAGTAGTTTCGCTTATGTTTTTGTTGAACTCTGCATTTAGTATGTTCCCATTGGTCAGACTTGTGAGAACTGATTATTTAGTGAATTTACATGGGGAGATAAACAAGAATGTTACTTGGAGGTAATTGAGTTTCATAGATGAAAGACAGCCTTTTTTAGGCTCAGCATTATGGGACACAGTGACTGTTGTGGACTTCACATTTTTCCCGGACCCAACTTTTATAGCTTTTCCAGATTGCTCTTTTTCCATTGAAGAGGCAAGATAGTTCTTGGCTATCACCAAGATCCAAAGTTTTTTCCAAAAGACTACATAAAATTTTTTAAAAAGAGGAATGGAAATGGCAGAGAGTAGGAGATGAAAGAACAGCAAATCAGATTATGATTTCCATTCCTTTGAGGATTTTAAATTCATGTTTTGAAATTTTTCAGCCGATGCTGCCTCTGATTTCTATAGTATTAGAGAGGAATTGCTTCCCAGGAAGCCTTT
This sequence comes from Phoca vitulina, assembly GCF_004348235.1. Lineage (NCBI taxonomy): Eukaryota > Metazoa > Chordata > Mammalia > Carnivora > Phocidae > Phoca > Phoca vitulina. The sequence goes on along the minus strand of NW_022589708.1, from coordinate 16,461,013 downwards.
AATCAAGAGTTAAGACTATGCAGTTCTTTCAGAACCCATAATTTCAAATTACTGAACATATGCTTCTCCGTCCCCCACTTCCTCTGGATGTAAAAGTGTAGTTTTTAAATGAAGATGCAGATTGCTCTTTGTTCATGATAACTTTAACATACATGCATGTTTGATAATATGATATAATGATCTCTAACATGATCATATGATCTAGGAAACACATACTTTTATGGTACCCTTTCTCACTCCCATTCAAAGGGATACAAGAACTGCTTTTCTGTTTTAATAGAAGTTTTGAATTAGTAAGTGTTATCTTAGATGTGTACTTTCTATTTTCAGATCTGAGAAGTCTTAGGATATGGAATGGGTTTTGATATATTTGTAACTGAATCAGGGTTTCCAAAAGCCTCAGGACACCCAATTAGCTTTGTTCCCCAAGAGACATTATTTGACCTTTTATCAGTCTGACTCTCGCCTGTCTATTTCAGTGAAGACCCAGTCTGATCTGGTGGGACAAATTAACCATTTAAAAGTTGAGAATGACCAAGGGTCCCAGTAATAGGCATCAGCCTAGGTTTTTTTTTTTTTTTTTTTTTTTACCACAAATCACTTATACTTCTAAACAGTTCAAGATTGTATTCATATACAAATTATAGAAAAACCTAATAAGCAGTAGCTTAAAAGAAATTTGGCCTTTATTTTTCTTCCCTAATAACCAATCAGTTTCCAGTCCCACACATATGTTTTGTGGCTCAAAGCTGGCTGGTGGATGCACCTGTAATTTTCCTAGTTTTTATTTCATGGATACAATATGGCTGCCAATGCATCTACCATTCCCACTGAATTCCTGGAAGTATGAAGGAGGTGGAAAACACAGTAGGAAAGGGAGAAGGAAGAAACAAGACCTGTATCAGGAAAACAAAGACTTACCCTCAAATTCTTAGCAAACTCTCACCTGTATGTCACTGGCCAGAACAGTATCATGTGGCCACTGTTAGGCAAATGGGAAAGCAGGTTTTTAGCTTTCTATAGTTAAAGAAAGGCAAAGAAAAAGGGAGTGGAACAATCTTAAGTGAGCAACACTATAAAACCTGCCACAGACCAGCATAGAATTTATACTTTTGGGGCCTAATAAAGCGTAGAGCCTAAGGAAAGCTTCTTGACATGACAGCTAGCTTCCATCATAACCAGTGATGCTTATCCAAAGATAAACACTTGTCTGCATAGGTATTCAGGGAAGAATGTTGAGTTTTCTCATAAATCCAAATCTAGATGAACTTAAGCATAATGGTATTTTTTACCTAGTTCTATCTTTTGCCCCATCTTATTACCCCCAAATTGTGTACGAAACTCATAGCCATCTTGAATCACCTATTTGTAGAAACATCCTATTTTATGAAAAATTCATTATTTTATATTCCTATAGGCTCATAAACTGAGGACTTCTCATGTATAGACACATTATACCCAAAGTTGTGCCACAGTAGAAAGGATTTCATCATAAAACAATGAGCCTCATAATAATGGGTCATCGCAAATATCCCAACAAAACCAAGTGGCCAGGGTTGATATAGTAGAAATTCTTTCTTAAAGTGGAGGGCAGATATCTGGAGTTCATCAGAAATAGTATGAAAAATAAAGAAAACCTAGAAAAAATATAATTTCAAACATAAGTTCAGATCCATACCCTGAAAAAAAAACCTGAGAAATTTTGGTGCCGCTGTGTGAGTGATAGTCCAAATGTGCACCTTCTGTTCATTAAAAGCATACTCAGAGCAATACCAAGAACTCTGGTAATCAGTCTTGCATCAAAGAAATCCCACAGTGAGATCGGCCCAGCATATATTTTCCTGGCATGGTGTGGTGAGATTCACTTTAATTACTTCGCTATGGTATCACATTACTTCAGCTATGATATCACTAGGAAAGAACAGAACTTACCTGTTCATAGCACCACAGTTTTTGCTACATCCCACAAATGACACATTACCACTTTTCTGTGGATGAGCTCCAGGGCTGACAGAGCTTGTGTTTTGTAGTGTTTGTGGTTCAAGAAAGAGCTACTTGCCCTTTCTCTAACACCCCCCCTCCCACCCTGGCTCCATTCCTCCACATTGACTAACCCTAGCTACTCAGTCATGTATGGATTTTCTTCAACAAGGGTATGAACTTTCAACTCCACAGTCCATAGTTCTGTCACCCCTCAGAGAGCAAGAGGGAGCGTATATGTTGACATAATCCCAGGATGGGCTAATGAGCAATGTTTTGAGGAAGTGAGGCTATGATGAGGGTCAGAGTAGAAGCTAGAGTAGTGTCATAAAGATTGTTGTAGTCAAAAAATGATGGAGGCTGTTTATAAATTATAACAAACTAATAATATGAGTTTGAATGAAAATGCTAGAAGTCATAGATGTACTTGAATGTTGGGTTTTGAGGTCAGTGGGGTATCTGTTCTGCCAATGGTCAAAGCGTTGTTAGGATGAGATAAACAATAAGTAATGTGAAACAAAACAATTCCAATTGTTTGTTCATTTGAATTTGTTGATTGCTATTCCTTTTATGGACCTGATTTTCAAGTGGAATCTGCAAGAAAACCAGTATTTATAGTGGGAGAATTAATTATGATGAAGTGTCGTAGGATATATTATCACATGTTCCTACTGTAACCGTGTGAGGGACAATGTTTCTCTGGGAGCCTTATACATCCCCACCGTTGTTGACTTTGGACTTGGCCTGATTCTTTTTTTTTTTTGGCCCCAAAAAAATGAGAAGACAGGATACAGAACCCAATGTCTCATCGGTAGCTTTAAGAAACATTTTTTTTTTTTTTTTTGCTCTTTATTTTTGTCATAAGAATGACATGTCATAAACAAGATCAGCTTATTCACCCTGGATCTCCATGTGAGAAAAGGGTGGAGCAGAGGTGAAATTGTTAATTCCCAGTAGTCAACCTGAAACATTGGTAAGAAATAAGTTCACTAGTGAGAAATACATTTTTATTGTTTTAAGTCCCTGGGATGTTAGGGTTATTTGTTATTGCAGCAAAGCTGACTAATGGAACTTTTTGCTTTCCTAGTTTGAACCTGGGTATCATTCTCCACTGGATTACTTCAAAAAGCCCAGAATAATGGTATAATTTGTCTGTCTCTCCTCTTGGTGGATCCTATCTCCACCACCCAGAACAGACACATTTTAGGTTATAACTTAAAGAAGACTAAAGGAATACAAAATGCGGAGCCTTTTCCTCCATATGATGAATATGTTGTCATTCTTGAAATTAAAATTGGTTTGTCTCTTTGGAGGGGCGTAGCATGCATGGAATAAATGCCAGTGGTCGAGACAGCAATGCTAGCATTCTTTAAAACAAAGACCATGTGCTTTATGCTAACACTTTACAATATGAGAAAGGAGGATATCTATACAATAGATTATATACATAGTTTATTCACTTTCAGGGTATAAGAAGCCATTATGGACTCTTTGGACTTAAGTATTCTTTTGTGGGCCACATTTTATAATTGCTTGTGCTCTTTGGCAGACGATTTGAGCCCCTCATTCCCTGAAATCTTTTAAAGTAATTGCTGACTGTGGGAAAACTGATTAGTAAAACAGAGTTGAATAACTGGATGTCTCTTGCCACGAGGTTTTGCCAAAACGATTCACATAGGCACTGTGATGTAGGCCTTTGCAACTTCCCTTACTTTCCTTTCCATACTTTTCCTTTCATACCTTTCCAGGGAAGATTTATCATTTCAGGTTACCACAGGTGAAATATAGTACAGATTATTTTCAGGTAGTGTCCCAAATGCAAAAGCCCCAGGTGAAGTTCTATAGGAAATGTGCTTCCTGGAGAAATGCTGACATGAAACATTGGCATCTTATATAGAATTATAATTAAACAATCAGGTCCTTGCAGGCAGGATATTTATGAATGAATCTTCGTACTGTTTTAGGGCAAACTGCTGAAAATCAACAAATTTTGCCACCTGAAAGTGAAATTCCCAACCTGAAATGAATTGCTAGAACAGGTTGATTGTGACTGGAGAACATTCTCTTGAAATAAGAATAATATGCAGGCAACGTGACCTCCATACGTGGCTGTCATATTAGAGATGACAAATGGGGACATTCCAGTGGTGTCCAGATTGCTCAGATCCTTTTTTTTTTATGCAAGATGGGGTACTCACCTTAAAAAAACAGCCCTTTCAAGTTCACAAATTGCTGAGCTTTCAAAAAATTCAAATAATGAAGTCAACATGTAACCTTCATCTACACTGTAGAAATTTAATGCCCCCTTTTAGCTTGCAGTTCAACTGCACCTGAATTTGATTTTTATGAGAGTGTCCTTATCACACTACTGTAAAATTGCACTGAAGTTGTCAAATAGATCAACAAACCGTGTGTAGCATTTGTTGATATGACAATTGGTGATAGGTAACTCCCAGCGGACTAGCATACTGTTGAGACATGACCCTTTTATTCATTTTCAAATATTCACGACAGTTAAGGTAGGTTAGTTGACGAATGATGTTTCAAAGACACAGGCAATAAAAATCAGATTTATAGATTTATATATTATACTATATATGTATATATTGTATCTTGTATGTATGTATGTATATATGTAAGATATGTATATATCTTACATATAATATATATTATGTACTGAGAAAATATGTATATATTGAAAATCCTACATATTGACAAGAACAAAAATTTGTCAAGTGTGACTTTTTCCACCAAAACTGGGTGTTCGCAGTCATTTGAGATTTTTTTTTTCTTTTGAAAATGCATCCCAAATGTAAAAACTATTGAAATGTTTGAATCTCATTTAAAAAAGGAAACAAATAGCATCAACTGTCTTTGGATATAAAGTAATAACTTTCTTTCAGTAGCACCTGGACTTGCTTTCCAAGATACACTTGTCATTTTAGCTTAACAACTCCAAGATCCTTTTATTGCCATCTGTGTCTCAGGCAGCAGATATTTCTGGCTTATAGTTGGAAATAAGAGTCAAAGTTACAGTTGAAGTTGATTAAAGATGACAACAAATTATAACCCTATACAGAAACCAACAATGGCATGTTTTACCTTGAGAATGGACTTTTTTTTTTAATTTTATTTTATTATGTTATGTTAGTCACCATACAATACATCATTAGTTTTTGATGTGGTGATCCACGATTCATTGTTTTCATATAACACCCAGTGCTCCATGCAGTACATGCCCTCTTTAATACCCGTCACTGGGCTAACCCATCCCCCCACACCCCTCCCCTCTAAAACCCTCAGTTTGTTTCTCAGAGTCTATAGTCTCTCATGGTTCATCTCCCCCTCCGATTTCCCCCTTTCATTTTTCCCTTCCTTCTCCTAATGTCTTCCATGCTATTCCTTATGTTCCACAAATGAGTGAAACCATATGATAATTGACTTTCTCTGCTTGACTTACTTCACTTAGCATAATCTCCTCCAATCCCATCCATGTTGATGTAAAAGTTGGATAGTCATCCTTTCTGACGGCTGAGTAATATTCCATTGTATATATGGACCACATCTTCTTTATCCATTCATCTGTTGAAGGGCATCTCGGCTCTTTCCACAGTTTGGCTATTGCGGACATTGCTGCTATGAACGCTGGGGTGCATATGGCCCTTCTTTTCACTACATCTGTGTCTTTGGGGTAAATACCCAGGAGTGCAACTGCTGGCTCATAGGGTAGCTCTATTTTTAATTTTTTGAGGCACCTCCACACTGTTTTCCAACTTGCATTCCTACCAAAGTGTAAGAGGGTTCCTCTTTTTCCACAACCTCTCCAACATTTGTTGTTTCTTGCCCTGTCAATTTTTGCCATTCTAACTGGTGTAAGATGGTATCTCAATGTGGTTTTGATTTGAATTTCCCTGATGGCTAATGATGAACATTTTTTCATGTGTCTGTTAGCCATTTGTATGTCCTTGGAGAAGTGTCTGTTCATGTCTTCTGCCCATTTTTTGACATGAGAATGGACTTTTTAAATATGAAACCATGGAAGAAGGTCTAAAGTTCACTCATTGCATATAATAGTGTGTCCAAGTAACTGGTTAATATTGAGCTTAGCTTTATTTCCCTAAGATAATTACTTATTCCAAAAATATTTGTATAAGTTCATAGCAAAGTAGCATAGGTGTTTATATCAAAATATTCATTTACTCAACCAGTGTTTATATAGCTCCTATTCTGGGGCTAAATACTAGATGCTAAGGATTACAGCAGGAGGAAAAAAAAAAAAGCAAAAGAACAAAATGATCTGCCATTGTGCTAGATTCTAGTGGCGGGGAGGTATAAATAATAAAGAAAAAAATGAAATATGTAGTTGGTCAGATAATACTATATATGCAGAGAAACATAAAGCAAGGATGGGATAGTGAATTAAATGGGGCAGGGGAGTATTTTCAGTTGGGCACTTAGGGAAGGCCTCACTGGAGGTGACATTGAGCTTATCATCCTAGGCTGAGAGAAGTACCAAGTGCAAAGGCCCCAAGGCCAGAGCATACTTGGAGTATTCCTTGAGCTTTAAGAACACTTTTGTGGCTATGATGGGTGTTGTGACATGCAGTAGGAAATAAGGCCCCTTGGAGAGGCTGGGAAGAGCCTCTGAGCTTGTGGATAAATGAAGTTTTTGGAATGTTCCCCAAGTGAAATGGGGGGTTACAGTAGAGTTTCATAGATCGAAAATGTTATCTGACTTGTTTTGAGGATAGATTATGGGGCCAGGGTGAAGAGTAGTAGCAGGAAGAGTAGACAGGAGGCTATTTAAATAATCTAGGGAGGGGAAGAGGGTAGCTTGGACCACAGTGGGGTCATGAAGGTAGTGAGCATGGTCAGATTCTACATATATTTAGAATTAGAGGATACAAGGGTTGCTGACGATTCGGTTTTTGAGTGTGAAAAAGCAAAGGAGTCAAGAATGATGCCAAGTTTGAAATTGTTGCTCATTTTTTGCCTGGCAAAGCTAAAATGAATGATCTCTTTCAGAAGGTAAACTTATGTCCTAGGAGTTCTTAAGCTGAGCGGGTTTGTAGATAGAATTCACAGATTCTGCAATCTAGACTGGGAACATTTCATCTTACTATTCTTTTTTAGAAATTTAGCATTTTCTTTCATTATTAATGTCGATAACAAACAACTGCAGAATTAGCAATATCTGTAGCTTCATCACCAGTGGAATTCACACATATATTCATATTGCATTACAATTGGTGCAGATATCTCAGAATGTGATTTACACTCATCACTACTTCCCAATAATTATTAGCAATTAGATCTGCTGCCAGACCTTATTATTTAATGTGTGAATAAGGCAACACATCTATCACAATTAAAAATATCTTGGTAACTTCAATTTAGCATAATTGGTTCTTCCGTAATTCTGTGTGTTTTATTTTAGGGGCATATTTTAGACATTATTCTGAGATTTCCATGGGCTTCAGGAAAATACCAAAGGGATCCATGGCACAAAAAAGTTAAAAACATTTCTTTTAACCACGTGCAATAGTACACACATTGGAGAGTATGCCAGTGTGCACTCTCATAGGTAATGTGGATAGTAATAAAATGATCAATGATTGTGTACTTACTATCTGCGGGTACATTATCTAATTTATTTCCTATAGCAAACCTGAGGCAGAAGTTATCCCCATTTTTTATAGAAGAAAATTGAGACTCAGAAAGGGTAAGTAACTTCCCCCTAGGTCATACACCTTGTAAGTGAAAATTCAAATTCATGTCTTTTTTCTGAGTGTATGCTCTTAACCACCAAAATATACTGCTATCCACCATAGAAGAATCACAACTAATGATATAAAATGGTCCATAGGAATTCGGTTTCAAGAAGCAGAAGCTGAGGCACTCTATAGCCACTTGTTGGGGAGAAGGAATAAAATAAAAGCAGCAAGGGAAACATTTTCCTCCTGCCAAGAAAATATTTCCTTTCTTTTTTTGTGTGGGGGAGGGCAGTGAAAATAGCATTATTTTTTTTTCCTGATTCTTTAAATCATGCACATTCATTGTAAAGTATTCACACCATTCATAAAGATGTAAGGAAGAAGGAAAAGATCCACTGAAATGCAAGTCTGTGAGCCAACCACCATGAACAGTTTGGACACCAACCAACCTTTCATACATCTCTTTATATATGTATGTGTGTATGTGTATATATGTTTTGGGGTCAAATATTCATTTATAGAATGAATATCACCCCCCATCCTGTCTTCACAATTGTATTCCACTCCTCTACCCCACACCCCCCACTCATCGGAAGAGCCATGTTATTCACCTAAAGCATGTTCTCCCCTACAGAGGAAGGCCTTGGAAGGACACAGACAGGATTGAGGCAACCACTGAGTGAGAGTACGTGTGGGTCAGCATCTAAGGGTGCATGCCAGCTATGCTGCATCCAGCCTGCCTGGGTTTGGCTCACTTACCAGTGCTCATTATCCAACTTTGGGCAACGTGCTTAATGCCTCATGGTCTTACTTTCTTCATCTGCACAATGGGGATAAAAATACCGTTTACGTGGATGAGTGATTTTGAGGCTTCAGTGAGTCATTGCACTAAAACTTTGTGCAAGAGGATATGGTCCGAGTCCGAAGCTGTGGCTATCGTGTTGCTGTCTGGCAGTCCCATTGGGCACCCTTCCTCTCAACGGGTAGGTCCAAGTCATGTGTAAGTGGTTCTTGGGTGATTGGAGACAACCAGCAGGAGAACCCAAAGTCCACCTTCAACCCCAGCATATTAGTAACATTCTCTGCATTTTATTTATAAAGGACAACATTGTTCCAGTTTCAGACTGTATGAATATACAGGTGATATAAGTCATAGGACTTACACAGATTTGTTTTTGGGAATAAAATAATGCATATCCACATGAACAGTCAATTTTATATTAAAGTGAGGGGGTAAAAAACATCTAGTTGGGTATTTTGATAAAATAATTTTTTCAAGTATTTCATTTCTATTTCTCTGACTAGAAACTTGTTTAAAAAAAACCAATATTTTAGGTCAGTCCTACCTCTCACTCTTAGATTTTTGTGTGCTCCAGGGTTGGCCAGGGGCTATACGGACCAGTGCTTTTTCCTAATTGCCGTCAGATTGTAGTTGAATGAGTAAATCACAAAAGAGGAAGAAAAACTAAAGGAAACAAGGTATAATTTGTTAGGTAAGATCGTTCCACAGCATTCTACCATTTTGCAAAGAATCCGAGCACTGGCAGTGGTTTGATCAGGTTTAGTGTATTATGAGAAAAGCGTGAAAGGAGAGATGTTACAGAATTCTAAGGAAAATATTTACTCACTAACTAAAAGAGGTTCACACCTGTTTTCACTTGATCTGTGAGCCTCACTTAAAACGTGTTTTCATTACAAATCTGGAAAATGTCAGAGAATGAACTTGGAAGGTAAGAGGGTTGGAAACTATTCTATTCATTAAAATAGAAATGGTTGTTGTATTCCTGGTTTTTTAGTGATGATTATATTTTTGGCCCCTATAAGTTCATAGGCAACGAGTGCCTTGAATTTAGTGTTCATTGTATAATATACTTATTTTTATTCATCCACGATGTCTCCTCATTGAGCATTTAGTGTGAAAGCATATTCATGACTTAATAGACTTCAAACAAATCTCTTCTCGGCCTCCAAATGTTATATACCACCTCATGCAGTGCATTCCATCCCCAGGAGCATGCTGGCTGGCCTGCTTCACTTCAAAGCCATAAGGCTTTTCAGACATTCAGTATTCCTGAGTTGAATATTTCTCAATATATCAGCATCTTCCTGTTCTCAGTGGTACATTGAACTTCTGTCTTCAGAAAACAGGTATTAACGATTCCTGTGTCCTTGTTGTGAGTGGCAATTGATCACTTTAAACTGTATCATCCCATCAGCTTGTAAATATGGAATACATTACTTTTCACTAAATACATTATCCTGTCCATTTCCGCATTGAAACCTACCTCCTGCGTTTCAACCTGTTAGCCTTTTGAAATTGGCCTGTACTTTATTTCCCTTAGATTTAGCTACTCCATTATTTTAAAGAGTTTATACCTCCTCTAAGTTTGGAAATTACACTTCTTCTGGATCCTCTTTTAAAATACCCAACAAGGTCTTTCTTGAGACTTATCACCGGAGGATATGTGTATACATATATACATATATATACATATATATGTATGTATGTATTATTATTACTCCATTTTACCTTAATGTACTATTTCCACTGAAAGCCACTTCTTAGTCATCTTAAGAAATTACGTGTGTATCCATGTCCTAGAGTTACAGCTTTATTTGCAACAGTGATCATTTAGAAACAGCCTAAATATGTAACAATAGGTAGTACTCACATGTGTTATGGTATTTTCATATTGTGTAACAGTCATGCCACCGAAGAGCAAAGTTTATGTTTTAAGAAAAGTTAATGGAATAGGAAAACATCCGATGTATTTTATTAAAATAAATAAGCAGATTATAATGTGTGTCAATAGTAGGATTACAGGATAATATTTAAGGCTCTTTAGGTTGGCAGAAGAATTAAAGGGAATGAAGTATATTAAAATAGTAATAATGGTTAACGATCAGTGCAGTGAGGTTGTGGGTGACAGATCCTGTTTCTATGTTGTTTTGTTTTTCTTCTGTATTGTCAACATGTATTGCTGTTGTAATGAGGAGCAACTAAATTAATAAATAAATGGTTGTCCAGAAGCTGACATTTCTTTCCTGCATTCCTTCCCCAAATTAAGTAGTTTGGTGGAACCTAGTCAAACGCAGTCATATTCAGTGAACCCTCTGATTAAATAAACAGCCAAAATTCTTTCAGAATTCCACAGAATTTTCCCTTGAGAACAGGTCAAAGCAAGAGAACAAAAGCAGGGGGTTGCAATATTGGGTTATAAAAGAACAAGAACTGGAAAGGTATAGGGGGTGTGGGGGTGGAGAGGGTAAGAATGAGGGCCAGGGTGGGGAGCGAGGAGCATGTAGCCGCAGAGCCTGGCCTATGGGCAAGGGCCAAAGGAAAGAATCTCACCTTGGAACTTAGCTCAAATTCTGTTTTTGAAAATATCCTGATCTTAATTGTTCATGATCACTTCCAAGTTAAAATATGGTGAGATTCTACTGTGTTCTTTTGCTGGGTGTTTTGTGAAGGACTAATGTTTTAAGTAGACATGAAAGCATGAAAAATGATTTTAAAGATTTGTATTGGAAATGCAGTATGTGGATCTGAACCAGAGGTTACATAGTTGGTTATGTACCAGAATGACTTCCAGCTAACAGAGAAGACATAAGAACCATTGTTCCTAAACCAATAGAAGAGCCCCATGCTTTCGGCAAAGGGGAGCCAACCTTGGAGGCATTTTTGGCTTTTTTAATAACCCAAGAATTGATCATTTCTCAGTGAACAAGCCCTTGCCTGGCTTGCCAACAAGTAACAAGGGAGGCTCACTGGACGTTTGATTGAAATCTAATCTTGCTCTACAGTGTTTTAGAACGTCCTTGTGTTTTATCTCACCCTTCACTGTCTGGGGAAAATAATATGCTACTCATGGGTATATGTTTACAAGTAGAAGACATGGTTTATTTCTCAATTCAGAGCACTTCTGGATTTATAATTAGTTGCTGGGAAGTAAATAATGGTATGCTTTATTTTGAATTAGCATGGGTAAATGGTAACAAGAGATATATCTTTTCTATTCTTGAAAGTGTCTGTGCATGACAGTTCTTTATCATCACACTAAAGCACACATCTGCTGGCCATTTCAAGGAAAAACAAAACACTATGAAAGACAAATCTAGCCCACATCCCCCCAAATCCTCACAGTTTGCAGAAGAGAAGGTGCCCCCAAATATGATGGAAATTATTTCTGTTGGAATGGTAGTCTCGGGCACCTGGGTGGCTCAGTTTGTTAAGCAACTGCCTTTGGCTCAGCTCATGATCCCAGGGTCCTGGGATCCAGCCCCTCATCGGGCTCCTTGCTCAGCAGGGAGCCTGCTTCTCCCTCTCCCTCTACCTGCTACTCCACCTACTTGTGCTCTCTCTCTGTCAAATAAATAAATAAATAATCTTTAAAAAAAAAAAAAAAAGGAATGGTAGTCTCTTTGGATATTTTAACATGATTTTTAGTTTTTAAAGAGTCTATAAATTTATAAGCGAACAACAACAGCAAAACCCAAAAACCTTTCAAAAGGCAACCTCCCTCTATTAGTAGTGTAGAATTCAGGAATAAAAAGAGGATTCAATTATAAATTACAGGTACACTTCTTGTCATGTCACATAATATGACCACATAAAATAGCTTATGAATTTACTAAAGGTCATTAATCATGTTGATTAATGACCTGAATTAACTTGCTAAGATTTAGTAAAATTTGTTGAAATGGTCCCAACTTAGGTTTGTAGTTTATATTCTGTTTTTTCATTAGTAAGTATAAACTGAAGACACTTTCCATATTGGAAGAGTGAATACTGTGGATTGTTTGTAAACTAGCCAACAATGTACTTTAGTCAGTTTTTCTTGGCAAATTCACATTTAATGTCATCCATCGCCAGAAATCTGTTCCATAATGATGTCATCAGCAGTTTGGGATGAGAAAAAGCTACGAGAAAAAGCTGAAAGAATGCAGATGGGAAAGTAATTCCTGCATATTTCATTGACCATATGTCTCCCCCTCCCTGACTTATTGGGCTAGCAAACTAAAATCCTCCTTTGAATCTTATAGTCTTTAAGTTTACTTTAAATTTTCCCCCATAATGAATTATAATGGTAATATTTTCTTGTTAGGCTGTTTCATTAAACTATTGATTAGGTCCTATAACTTGTGAGAAACTTATCATTATAATTTTAGATAGAAGTGCCAATAAGTTTAACTGCATCCCTGGCATCCTGTATCCTGATGTCCGGTGGAGTAGGGGATAATCAGGCTGTTTGGTTACCTATTGTCATGACGTGAAGAAAACAAAACCACAGACAAAACTTATGCTTGGAAAGCAGCGAACCCCTCCTTGACCTTGGAATGGCATTTATGCTAAAACATAGGGCTAATGCCATGTCAATATAAGTGTATGTGACACTCCCATTAAAAAGTACTCGGTTACCCTAGAGACCCACTGACTCATAGATTCTCTGTGACATTAATGGGGTTATCAAGATACAGTCTTTGAATTTCTTTGTCCATCTAAATTTAATAAGCTGAACTATGTTTAAATATCATGTGTGGGAACTAAACAACTGGGTTAATTATGTGCCCAAATATATGCAAAATTATATTTTATATGTCATTCAAGTATTTATTTCTTTAAGGTTGAGAAACATTCTTATGTGGATAAATGTGTAAATGCTTTTTTATAATATGGATGTTCCTTTAGTAAATTGTTATTATACACCTATTGTGTATAAGGATGAGCCCCCTAACCTGTGTCTTCAGTGAGGATACCATCTGTAGGGGAGATAAAATACTTGCTGAAATGTCTACAGTACAATGTAGAAAGTGGCTGGCTTTGTGAAAAATTTAAAGGAATAAAAAAGGAGCTGTTGGTATTCAGAAGGAGATGAGGCTTAGCTGGGGAAGATTATTACAAGGAACTCATGGGAACTTGGGGAAAGCCTTGGTGCTGAGGCCTGCTGAGACTAGGTATAATTTAGGATGTGGACAAGCTGAGAGTTTTCTCCCACCTGGGTCATCTCACTGTGCTCTGAGTCATGAGTGTTCTTGGGGTCCTTCTCATCATGGTTACTAACATTTAATCTGTGATTCTTCCATTACTGTCACTTCAATTCACTTACTTCAAGTCACAAGTTACTCAAACTTCAGTTTATTCAGTATTTCAATTCACTAATGGCCTTTTCATGCTCATCTTTCAGTTTCAGTTCCTAGGACCAATAACCTGGCTCTCTCTGTCTTTCTTTGTTCAAAGTCCTAAGAAACAATTGCATGGGCCAACTGGTCACCACTCTGAGTGGACAACCTGTCAGTTGGTGTCCTTGGGTCAGATGCCCATCTCTGGTGCTGTCACCTCCAGGCAGCGATAAGAAAGCAAATATCTTACTGCATAAACATGGGCCTCATTCCTTGGGCAGGGAGCATGAGGAAGAACTCCTTCCCAAAGGTCCTGTGGGTATGTTGGCACCTATCTGAAAAGTGGTTCAGGGAAGGAATTATGGAGGAAAGGATATATAACTATCCTCATCGACACTCTTGCCTCCTTTCTTTTTTTCTGCTAAAATGGCAGAGGTGCCCCTTATATACTTCAAGGTCAACCCATTCACCTGTGCCCATCCCCTCCCTCCTGATAAGAGACCCTGCTCCTTGGATTCTTTTTCTTTTTCTCTTTTGAATTCCTGATAGGATCTAAGTTAGAGCAGAACAGAATGGAGATGGAGCATGATCTTTAAACAATCCACAGCTCCACACGCTAAGAGAGTTCATGGAGCTCACTTGTAATCATATATGATAAATGGATAACACTTCTCATGTATCTTGTTGAAATAAAGTTATTGAAGAGAAAAAGAAATCAACTTTTGAGTGTTGAAGTTACCAATGTATAAGAATGAAGTGATGGCAGTATTTAATATAGTCATAGAGGAAATAAGGAAGAATTCTCGTTACTGAGCTTATAACATAAAATTAGCAATATATCCTGGAGTGAAAGTGATGTGTTGGGGTCATCTGTGATTATCTTTGGCCTTGTTAAGCTGACACTTTATTATCTTTAAACTGAGTCACAGATACTTAATGGTGTCTACACTTACGATCTGATATAAACAGTGTTCTACATAGACTAATAAAAAATGTTTGTACTACCACAACCTAGCAGATAGGATCAGTGCATAAGCTGCTGACCATGGTATTTTATATTAGACCAGGTCAGGATTCCATTTACTCTACTTCAAGCATTAATGTTCATTAAATAAATACTCATGTGTTACTTTGTAGCATACACCTAGATAATACAGAGTCACATGATTGAAAGGTACCCAAAAATTGTGTAGTAACAACACATATCTAATGTCAAACTTCCTTCTGGCTCTTGATGTCTGTGGAGCTTCTTTTGAATCTCTTCATTGTTGGAAAATACAGCACGTAAAGGCTTGGTCTCTGTTCATGGAAAGATAAATTCTGTAAATGATTTTGTTGTTGATTCGGGCATCATTATTTTTCTTTTCAAATTTTTTTAGAGACCCCGTACTTGTATATAATAAGATCAATAGTTGATGAGTGACTTTAGCCATCTCTTTCTACATAATCACATGACCAAGTAATATCAAGTTAAACCATATGAATCTACTGTTTTTGTGGGTTGAAGATCATCATATGTCAGCAATTTCATATGGTTTAATGCAGTATATTTTAAAAGTTATTTTGTCCAGCTCTTTTCCTTAACTTCTTTTTTTATGAACACTAGTATTTAAAAGGGTTTTAGCTCATTTTCTGAAATAGACTGTAAATCAAACACAACTCATGGTATTTTTTTCATTTGAATGGGTATAGACAATCTATAGATTGTATTTTCAGATGTCATGAAGAGGTCTATGGAAGAGTGGTGAGATTTTGATTCCCTGCTGTTTATGACAATGGTTAGACTCAGGCCAATTTAGCTTCTGTTAAGTTTTATGAAATTTCTCTTTGGCTTTCTTCCTTAAGAACTCCAGAATTATTCTGGAATGCAGATGAAGTACCACATATGTATATAGTTAAAGGCAGCTGTCTGCTTCAGTTAAAGAATCCTGGCTCATTAAGTTTATGTACACCAGAAATCTATTATTATAGGAAGAAAGGGAAGCAACTCCTGTCATGTGGTTGAAATGCAATATTTTAAATATCCAAGGTCTTTTGTAACTTTATTTCACAGTACATTATGGGTTTCAATATCTACATATAGTTTGGTGACTAGATTCCCATATTTTAAGATTTGCATATATTAGCTTCCTTCAAATAAAATAATGAACTCTTCAGGAATAGATATTGCAGTGAAGTTATTGGCTTAGAGAAGGAAAAAAGGAAATAAAAATACTTTATGGGAAATTCATATTTTTCATAATTTTCAAGAGTCAAATTATCAAATAATTGGATCCCAAAATTTTTGCTGCTATGCTTCAAATACTCCATACTAAATCTTTATTTTTGGCTAAGATCTAAGGAATCTGAATTGAAGTAAGGTAATATTCTTGTCCAAAACCTATAAATATGGTTTGATTGTCCCAAGTAGATTTTAATAAAACAATGTGAGAAATGTTATGGATGTATCTACATAATGGGTTTCCAAAATAAAGACCCTTACCATCAGGCTCTTTGCTCAGAAGGTAACTGAGTTTCAGGAATGTCTATTATAGACTTCATAGGAAATACTTGTGACTTAGTGAAGTGTCAAAAGTATCTCATTCTGATACAGCCCAACCTTAGAATGAGCCTTCCCTGTAATCATACTCCCCAAAGAAATGGAAAAAAAAAAAATCCGGAGCTGTGAATTTAAATATGTAATATATACTATATTCGTAAGTATAAATACTATATATAAATATGAAATATATATATATGTACACTTTGTAACACAGTGGGAAGACAGGGAAAATAGAGGCAGAATTCAGTTTGATGGTAGAAAAGAATAATGTCAAAGGCTGTATATCCATAGCAAAATTCTGACCATAATTTTTGGAAACAAGTCTTTGATCAAATCCATTTTCCAAGACTGTCCGTAGCCACTGAGTACTCAGATGAAAGGCCACATATGCCTGTTTTTTGTTTTTTTTTTTTAACATTCCTAGTCAATTCAATAATTGGTTAGGGTTAATAGACATCTTAAGTATCTTAAGTTCAGTCCAAGTACTTGAACGCATAAAAGATTCATGAGTGTACCTTTGGATGATTGTATTCTGTTCTCAGGCCTGCCATCATTTCCTTCAAAATCACATTTTTTTTGAACCTGCTTCTGTGTACTCTGCTAATACACTGTCAACACTCATAATTGCAGGTTAGCAGATGTTCCTGCTTTAAGACTTCCTTGGAAGATGTGCATTCATAAAGAAGTGTTAAGTGTATGTGAAAAAACGAAAGAAGTCTGCAAATATTAGAGCTTTCTTCAGTGTCTACATCTCAAGAGCATGTACAAACTCAGGAAAGGCCACTCACAAACCATTTTTAAGTCCACGCTGCGGCATGTTTTCTGTTTGGTCAAATAAGGCCCAGGATGTTTACATGAGATATTTAAGATGCAGAAAATTATTCAGATTGTTTTGTTAGAAAGTCCAAAAACCTGAACCTTTTAAAATCTATCGGTAGGGTTTCCTTCATTTTTTTTTCATCTAGTTATTTTAAGAAATAAAGAAATGCTTTGTAGATTCTGAAAGTTTTGCTTTGTAGGGTCTTTTTTTTTTTCCTTTAAACAAAACCAGAGAATTTATTGAAAAGAAAAGAAGCCTGTCTGTTTCAAGAAATGGCTAAGCTTCAGGAAGGTCAGTGGTGTAGATAGGCCTTGCACCCAGGGACTTAAATGTCACTTTTCTCCTGTGCTACAAACTCGCTTTCCTTACAGCATGTAAATCATGGCTGCAAAATCCTTTTGACTTATAGTGTACAGGTTCAGCTACCAGGGAGAGGCAAATGACTGCTTCAGAACTTCATTCAGAATTCCCTGAACATAATCCATACAACCACAGACACTCAGCTCCTTCTCAAAGGGACACCATCCAGACTAGGCCTTGCATGTGGAAGCAAGGAGGAATGCCAGTCTTTAATCTCTCTGGGTGCTATCCTTGCCCCACCTGTTCAGGCCAGACATATCAACATCCTGCAAACTAAGGGGTAAATCAATGGTTCTCAAATCTGGCTGCCCTTTAGAATCACCCTGGGGAGCCATTAACAAATGCCAATGCGTGTACTCCATTCCAGACCAATAAGTCACAATCCTTGGGCGTGGGGCCTGGACATCAGTAATCTTTAAATGCTCCCCAGATGACTCCAGTGTACAGCCAGGATTGAGAACCACCGGGCTAAATGATAAATTTAAACTTAATGGAGGAAAAGCAATATAACCACCATAACCACCATTAAAACCCCCATTGAAGAAAAGGAAAACCATAGAGAACTCCTAATTGATCTCAGACATTTTAAATCTGTTAAAGTTGACTTTTTCCAATAACTGGTTCACAAGAAACAAATTAACAATACATTTTGCCTCTTCCTGTTTGTCTAATTTAAAGATTTTATAGAAACACCTTAATATATTTTCCTGTCTTGTTTCTCGTCCATGCGTATTGATTAGCGGTGAATTTCTTTGTAAGATTTCAATATTTGGTTGATCTCTTTCACAAGGTCATGTTAATACATCGAACTCAACAGTGATCCCACTCTAGTCTCCACAACAGATTTGTCTTGCTTCTTTCCCCACAGCCTCCCCCACTCCCTAGTTTCTGCCAGCACACATGCATAACCTCACAACCATTACTGAACCAAATAACAGAGTAAGAGCCTGTCCCTAAACTCAGCCAGTATATTCGGGTATGTTGGGTATCAAGTGATGTTTTCTAACACACTTGTGGGAAATTTAATTTCCGTGGAGTGGAAGGAGGAAATGTGGCTTTGAGTTTTCAACTTTCCCCCACCTTCTGTCCTTGAGGGAGCTCTGTATAGGGAAGATGGGCCCTGTATTGTCTTCACCAAATTCTATAGGAAAAACTGGGTTTAAACTTCCAGAACTGATTTGCACTCCCTTCCCCTTCAAGCATTTAAACTAATCTTTTTCAAATGACACATCCTATGTCTGAGTCAAATATGTTGGCACTAAATATATGTGCAACAATATGGATATTTTTGTTTGTTTCAGGAGATATTTGCTAAGACTTTGAATATCACATTTTGTGTATATGCTAGAACACTTTATTTGACTTTCAGTATAAAAATACATCTGCCAAAGGGAATGATTCTACTTGGAATAGTTAAGCTATTTTAAATTTAGGTTAGAATAGCCTACTTTTAAAAGTATAACATTTATGTTTTTTTATATGCAACTCATAATATTCAAGTACTTAAGGGAAAATGCTAGAATACTGACTCAAGACGACACACAGATATCTAGAAATCGTGTCCATACGCCTGGCCCATTTATACTTAAAGCTGCGTCTTTTAGAGAGAGAAGCAGACACTTAACTTAGGCAGTTGTCAGAATATGATGAATGAGGTCAGTGGTCCGCTAACCTCAATCGCTCTCCCTTGGGCACCACAGGCTTCTCTGAAAGTATCCTATAGTTATCAATATCATATGTGAATTTGTCTGTTCCTTGTCTGTGACATCCTAGAATGTAGTAGGCCTCTAGAAGAAATCTTGTAAAATAGAAAAAATTGCATGTGCAATTATATTCTTCCCTAAATAAGGATATACAGAGGTCATGATAAAGAAAAACGAATACCAGGGCGATAATTGAATTCTAAAAAACAAGTATGCTAATGAATCTTGTTTCTGGCAGCTCATCATGTCATTCCTCATGCATGTTTTCATTTTCTTAATACTGAATAACATAGGTATTGCCCTGAGTACTTTATGTGGATTTTTAAACATAATGTTCTCAATTCTATATATGGTTATATATATTATATATCCAATATACATGTTGTAATGAGTATATATTACATATGAATAAATATTATATGAATAATATATATGTAAGCATGCAATACATTATTCATATATATACACACATACACAAACATTTTTCTGATGCAGAAATAGATTCAAGGAGGTTAAGGAAATGAAAGTTTATTGTCAAGTAATACTAAGTAGATTTAAACCCAAAGCACCAACTTAGCTTCTTTTCAGCCTTAGGATATCCAACTCCCCCAGGAACTATTAGAGGATCAGAAGTTGGTAAGCAATAAAAATAATTTTAGTTACTTGTAATTTTATCTCAAAGACGTTCACAAAGGTAAGGCACTTTACATTTGGACAGGCCATTGAGAGATGGTTTTCTATTCAGGCAACATCACATTTTTACTTGTCTAGAGGAATGAAACTTTATTTTACCCTGACACCCATCCCAATGTTTAACTACTATCACAGCCTGGAAAGAGTGCATTACTAATGCAAAATTTGCATTTCCCATGTTGTTTCAGCTCATTTATCCTTTTTATATGTTCAGAGGAAATAAAGGTCAGATGGTATCATTCTTTGTACTTTATATGTAGGACCTCCCTTTTATGTTTTTTTTTTCTCTTTTTTTGCTCAGATGCACAATTTTCTTTTTTCCTTATAGTTCTCTGATTTCCTCTTAGCTCTGATCCACCAATGATTGTTTTTGTACTTTAAGTAATTATTTTTAAAGAAAAGGAGGTCAACCTAGAGTTCTGTAGTTGGAACACCTCTGATTCCTAGACATGGCAAATGTGTTAGGTTAGGTAACTCTCCAGTTTGCTCTCCCAATTAAAACTCAAAAATGAACAGACATGCTTTTGTTGTAAAATGAAGTCTGGGATATTTCCTTAAAAGCAAACTGCCAAAATGAATTTTGAGCCACCATCACAACCAGACAGTTTATCAGCCAGTGTGAGTTAGAAATCTCATGCCTCTGTGATTGAATAACAAGCAACTGTTTCCTTTTTACCCAAATATATGAACACAAGTGCTTCCGTCTGCCATGTATACCCTTGGCCACAGTTAGATGACTGAATTATAACTGAGTCATGCGTGTGCTGAGTTTTAGCAGAGTATTCCTGCAGGATCCAACAAGGATAAAAATTGATGTCCCTCCTGAAACAGAGTGGTACAGATGGCGCGGCTTTATAGCTGTCTCCAAATACCAAATGCCAAACTGCTCCTTTGATAAGGCAAAGCTGTGTAAGGGTTTAAATATAGCCTCTTGGTGGAATGTCAGTGAATGATCGGTCCCACTTACAAACATACCAAAATGTTCTCTGTTTAAACATTTTTTACAACCATGGTTGTGGAAATTCTATAGCAAGGAAATTATGCACAGGGGAAGGAACCCAAGACCTACCTTAAAAATCTATGTGTGTACTAACAAATCAACTAAATTTGAAGGGGGGGAAATGACACTCTGGCAGCTAGTGAAGTCAGTATTTTTGCAAACACCTGCCATAAGTGGAATCTGAAAATGTTATGTTAAACCTGTAAGACTGACCTGTATGTAATAACAACAAGGGGAGTATGCTCTCTTAAATTAGGTTAGTTATCTTTTTATGGCAAAGCTTCCATGCGAATGTTTAATGCTAGCCTTCTGGTATGAGACTTGCATTTATGTTATAGAATGTTTAATTTGATAATTTTACCTTACTGTTTGTGTGTGTGTGTATGAATTTGAATATATATATAAATTTGAATTGATTTATTTTTAATACAAATAAATCATATTCCTTTAAAGAATTAAATGGCTGCTGATAGTGGTATCTGTCTTCATTATTTATGCTAGAGAAATGAACAGTAAGAAATAGAATTTTAAAGTACCTGAGACCTTGGGTTTTTTTTGTTGTTGTTCTTGTTGTTGTTAATAAAACTGGCCATGGAGCTATAAGGAAAAGTAGAATTATATAGAACAGTAGACACATATAAATAGTTTAGCACCTTCCCAGAATTCATTCACTAGTGAATTGATTAAAATTATTTAGCTAATTTTGAAATAATTGTGAAGGGAATATATTAAAAAGAAATTTAATATGTACAGCATCAGCAAATAAATCAATACAAGAAAGTTATCAAATACTTTTGAAAGCTATATGCAGCTGTTTTTGATTTTTATAGGTAAAATAAATGATTACCAAATTAAAACATTCTTTTATAATAGACTTATGGGTATTCCAATGAGAATAATGTAAAGAAAGGAGTATTACTTTCATTTTTACTACACTACTGTCTCTCCTATATCTGGACCACTGAAGCGGTAAACTCACCAGAATGTTCCAGGAGAAGATGATATTGTATTTCCATATATAATCTGTATTCTATTCAGACTGTTGTATTTTCTCTAATTTTTACTTCTTAGAGGCCCAGTAACCTAATTTGTCACAGTTTTGACTCATCTCTGCTTTATAAATCACATTGGCTTATTGATTTCAGTGGATATGGATATCAGGGTGGACTAGGGAGGGTATATTTATTTATTTTTAAAGATTTTATTTATTTATTTGAGAGAGAGAGAATGAGAGACAGAGAGCACGAGAGGGAAGAGGGCAGAGGGAGAAGCAGACCCCCTGCTGAGCAGGGAGCCCGATGTGGGACTCCATCCCGGGACTCCAGGATCATGACCTGAGCCGAAGGCAGTAGCTTAACCAACTGAGCCACCCAGGTGCCCTAGGGAGGGTATATTTAACACTTGCAATAAGCCCAGCCAAATAACCCCCAAGTTTGTGGGGTTTTAAAAAAATTACTTTATTGTGGTTTAATATATGTAAAAATACATTTTAAATATAACATTTGATGAGTTTTGATAAATATTATCACTGGTATCACCATAATCCAAATAAATATTTAGAATATTTCCATCACCCCTAAAATTCCTTCATGCCCCAATTTTAGTCCTTCCTCTCAGCCTTCACTTCAGCAAACCACTAGTCTGACTTACCTCACAATGGATTGTTTCTGCCTATTTGTATAATTGGTAGCATGTAGTATATGCTGGTTCCTCTCATTTAGCATATTGGTTTTGAGATTCATCTGCACCATTGCATAAAACAGTAGTTTGTTCTTTTTAAATATTTGAGTAGCATTCTACTGGAGCAATATATCATAGGAAGTTCATTGAGTCACACTGATTTCTGGTGATATCGTAAGCATGTTTAACTTTACAAGAAAAGGCCAAACTTTTCTTAGAGTTTGAACATTTTACACTTGTACCAGCAATGCGTGTTTTCAGTTGTTCCACATCTTCATGAATGTTTGGTAATGTCAGTTTTTGGCATATCTTGTCTTCACAGTTACCGAGATGGCCGTATGGTTCTTCACTTTTACTTTGTTAATATGATGGGTTACATTGAGTGAGTTTTAAATATGGAAGAAATCTGTCCTTCTTGGATAAACTCTACTTTGTCATGATATGTGATCATGTTGGTATATTTTGCAGATGTTTTATTGAGGATTTTTGTGTTTCTGTTTATGAGGGAGACAGGCCTGCAATTTTCTTTTCATATGATATGGTTGTCAGATTCCTGCATCAGGATTATGCTAGCGTCATAAAGTAAGTCGGAAGGTTTTTTTCTCCTGTATTTTCTGGAATATATGTATAATATCATATCAGTATTATTTGTTCCTTAACAAAGTGTTCTAGAACTAAACAGTGGAAGCATATGGCTCTGAAGTTTCTCAATGGGATGGTTTTCTTTTTTATTGCAATTACAATTTCTTTGATAGACACAGACTTTTCAGATTTACTGTTTTCTTGCTTCAGTTTTCACAAGTTGTATATTTTAAGGAATTTATCCATATCCTAAGTTGCCAAACTTGTTAACATAAAATTGGCCATGATAGCCCCTTATTTTTCTTTTAAAATCTGTAGGGTCTGTAATAGTGTTTTCTCTTCCATTCCTCACACTGATAATTTATGTTTTTTCTCTTTTTCTTGATTAGTTGTTATCTTTGTTATTTTATTTGATTCTGTCCCACGGTTTTTTTGGTACCTGCTTATTTTACTTGCCTTTACGATATCATTTTAGAGATTGAATTCTTTCTGTTGACCTGTCTTCAAGTTCACTGATTTTTCTCCATTATCTCTAACCTGCTGTTAAGCTCAGTTAGTTTTGCTTTGCAGAAACTCATTTTTTTCATTTATAGAATTCCCGTTTGCTCTATTTCTCTCCTGAAATTCCCTATTTACTTAAGAACTATTCAGTAATATTTATGCAACATTAAATACTAGAGTAGTAACCACAAACAACAAAAAACCTGAAGTTGAAGCAGTTTTCAGCCAGCAGTCTTTCTAGGAAAGATCTGGCTTAATAAGAGGGTTTGCTCTTAGAGGCTAGAGAAATTGCCAGTGATGTTATTTCTAGTTCATGACCATGTAACAATAGTCAAAAGACTAGATTATTAGAAAACTAGATTATTTTTATTTCCTGTGCTTCCCTCCAGGGTGCTACTCTTTTCCTATCTTACATAGGGCCCAACTCCTGGTTTGTCTGGGAGTTATAGACCAGCAGTTTTAGTCCTGAAAGTACTGAGTCCCAGAAACTTAGTTCCTTAGCTCACAGTGACCTGGAGGATTGGTCATCTGATTTATATGTGACCTGAATTGAGTCATTCAGTAATCAAATTGTTAGCCTATAATTCTCTTAATTGATAGAATATTTTTTAAAGTACCATGTGGGTTAATAATAATAACAATATACAGCCATTTATTTTTTTTAAATTCTCACACAAACTTAACCTCACTTTATCAATGAGTTAATTGAGGTGCAGAGATATTAAATAATTTGACCATGGTCTTTCATTTGTGAAATAACAAAGCCAGAATCTCTTTAGGTGATTGACTACATTACCTGTTTCATTACCTTTCCCTTTCTGTACTGTCTTAGGAAGTACCTTATAATAAACTTCTCTTTTGAACTTCAAATAAATTGTGCAAGGATATGTGTGTGTGTGTATAAAATATATAATATATAAAATTAACAGTGCACATTAATACTGAAGGTATGGGATTGTGTTGGAATAGAGACAGGGTTATCCATTCATTATACATTAGAAACTTTGAATTCCTACAGTTAGCATGGCATTGCTTTTGTAATTCAAAGGACAGAAATATGGAAAATAATAATTTTCCCTCTTGAATAAAGTATGTACCTATTTTTATTATTCTAAATAAAGTTTTCTATGCTGGAAAAAATATGCAATCAAACATTTTCAAATACACTGAGTTAAAAATTCTCATTTCCAAGACAATTTAGGAAGTAAAATAGAGCTTTTAAATTACTTATAAGCCAATTCACCATGCTGTCAGAGTTATTTTTCAATCCTTGACTTTCTTCCATATGTATGCTTTAAGGGCTTGTTGAGGTAGGAATTTAGAAATTTAACTCCTTGGTGAAGACAAGTAAATCAGGGATTAACATGTTTGTGGTACCACAATTGTGTGGCAGTGGTTAAAGTGTTAAATTGCTTAATATCCCCTCTAACTGTAATAAGACACGACATAAAAATACTTGCAGAAAATTAAGATTTAGTTAATGTAGTTTTACAAAACCATGGTTCTGTGAATCTGGAAGGATATATAAATTCATGCTTTGTCCTTGAGAGTCAATCTGTTTGTTCAATCTGTTCACATTTTATAGTCTTTGCATACAATTTACATCTTACGATTCACCTCTAGGAAACTTCTGCTCCTCTTTAGCACTGTCTCTAGATCTGGGCTTGCAGTGAGAGATGCTAAGGAAGAAGGTGAATTTGACTATCATTGCAAAACTCTTTGAACTCATTAAAAACAGTCTTCTAGGAGATCACCTTCATTTACTTTGGGACTTTTAGAGGGAACTTGACAGGTGCTACTTCTATTTATTCTTCTTCTTTAAAATGAAGCACTGGCAGCAGGCTGTTATGTTCTATGACAGCTCATGACCCACCTGAGATGAGTAAAAATGGAAAGCACCCTTTCTCCTATGGAAGCAAGTGTTAGGTTTCAGTGGTGGAAACACAGAGCATAGTGTCTGCAATGAAAGGACTATGATTTGATCTTCATTCTCCATATACTAGCTTAAAAATAATACTGAATTTCTCTGACTTAGTAAACTCGTGGCTGAACAAAAATACCCACATGAGAGAATAGTAGTCAAAGATGATATGAGATAAAGCACAGGACAAATGTTTTGTGATGGTAATGTGCTGTATTAACTAACTTTTCCTTTCATCAGCTCCATTTGAAACAGAGGAAAATGGGACACACTAGAGTTATATAACTTATCCAAAGAAAGTAGCTTAGTAGGGACTGGGACCTTGGTCTTGCTACAAGGCTCCATGGGAGGCTGGGTGAAAGAAAGTCTTTTTTTTTTTTCTCAATTACTGAATGAGAAATGAGTGCAGGTTTAATGCTGTCTTTGGGAAGAATTGTGTTGAACTGTGGTTTGGAGTGAGCAGATTTTGTGAATGGCATAAGAATATTCTGTTCAAGGATTTATGGGGGGTTGACAATCATTACTATGGATTGATCCCCTTATAGATGTACACATTGGCCATGGAGGAGTATGCCTTGTAATGAGTTGCTTTAGAATAGGCTTGTATGGAGGAGAGTGAGGGACCCTGTATTTTTCAGATAACCCCAGAGGCTTTTCATGTCTGACTAGACATTTTTCACTGACAATGAGACACATGGATAGTGGCCATAGTTAGTTGCTAATTTTGAACTTTGTTTTACCTACCAAAACTATTTGGGATACTGCCAGTCCTCAAAGGTATTCAGAAAGCCATCCTTGTATCTTCTCCTTACTGGCCTGAAGCACGTATGTGAGGCAGAAGTCATCCATCCAATTGTGAGTCTGCTCTTAGGCCCCAGGCTTGTGCTCAGTTCTTTGGAATTCAATGTATGTTCCTTTTCCTTAATCCCTTCTCAGATTTTTGGTCATTCATAAACACTTAAGTATTCAGAATGACCCAGGCTAATGAATTATCACCAAAAGCCAGTGGTTATAATGGGGAGTAGGGAGGGGTGGAGGAAAGAAAGACAAATATTAAAATACTTCTACATCTAAATAACTTTAACTTGAAAAGTCATTTTGAGTATATTTACTGCCAAGTATATGTCTCCCAGCAGCAATTCTTGATTTGCTTGAGTCTGGTCGTATCTTAAATTTGACATCTGTATAGGAATATCTCCTTAAGAGACACCAAGATAATAAAAAAATAGAATCAAAAAGAAATTAAAAATAAACAAATACACACACATGAAAAAACCCTGAGGCACATGCCCTGATGAATCATATGCAGTTGATCAGAATTTCGGTGGAATCAGGTGAAGGTATCATGATTTTTAATGTTAAATAGGTGATTCTAATGTACATCCAGGGCTGAGACCACTGTAATAGAACAATATTAGTTAGGAACTATTCATTCATGTAAGCATTAACAAAAGTTTACTTAGAACATACTCTATGCCAGGGACTGGTTACAAAAAATACTGTATCTTTAAGGAGCTCAGAGATGGACAGTATTGGCAGGACAGAATAGACAGTAAGTCCATGTATAGGTTTCCAAGACTTGCTGTGATGTTTTTCCTGGTGAGCTTTATAAAGCCATACAAATTATAATAGGGAGTTCTTTGACTCACTCTGATGAGATGACTGATCTCATCACTCCTTTGCAGTAGCATCTTTGCTTTGAACTGGAATCCCATGTAGTTCCCAGCATTGCACTTTGGGCAAAAGAAGAATTTACAAACTATTTGCCAAGGAAATGTCCATATGCAAAGTGATTTTCTTCACACCAAATTAAAAAGAAAATATTTTTAGTACCTGATGGTTACTGAGATACATTAATAAAGAACCTATTAAGCACATGTACTTAATTTTTGTTGAGTCTTTCCACATAACTCTTCTTTGTCTGACTTGATAATCTGCTCCTAAGACCGATCTGCCTCTAAATAATATTAGACTTCAAAGTTAACCTAAATCATTCCTATATTTGAGAATTCAAATGCAATGACAGACGTTTCTTTGGTCAATGTAAAATTGTCTTGTACCTTCTTTTTCTCAAGTGGTGAACACAGAAGCACTGGCTTCATGGTCATGGAACATGGTCTGGTATCTGCTCTGCTGTAAGTTGTGTGGAAATGGACAAGTCACTTCATCTTATAATTAAGTAGAATTATCCACTAGCGGCAAGGACTGTGCTAGATGTATAGATAAAAATACTTCAGGTGAGGTGTTTTGCATCTGTACAAGAAGTAGTTCAAGCCAAGAGGCTGTAAATCAACCCCTTCCCAATGCTGACATTTTATTATCCTAAGACTCTAGAGCTAGAGAAAGCAAGGGAAAACCGAGGTCCTAATGGCCAATGTTGCGGTGTCCTCTTTGCTACTTTCTGGATCTGTCTTGAGTAACTACTGTTTTCTCTAAGCATTGGTTGTTCTTTCATATAATATTGGATTAATAGTAGACAGTATTACTTAGTATTCATTTTGAGGATTTCTTGAAATGTTTGCAAATCATATAGGAAATAAGTCATTTGAATAAACACTCAAAGTGTCAAGTATTTTGGGAAATGTCAATGTATTTTAACTTACTCTCAATAAAAAAACCTACTTTGAAATAATATAATTTCAGGGAGCATTTCTCAAACTCTAGAGTATTTAAGAATCACCTTATACGTTTATTCAGGTATATGGCCTATATTTTTATTTTCAAGAAGGTTGTGGTTTTAAAAAAGCCAAAATATCCAGCAGTAAGGCTATAAAAAGCACGTAGGAATCAGCAGCCTTTTTTATTTTTATATTTTTTAATTTAATTTTTTTTAATTTAAGATTTTTTTTTTAATCTAAGGAAATATGTAGGTGTTTGTTGTCATGTAGACTCTCAGGTGTCAGAATATCTCCCTTCTCGTGAGAAACTGATTTGGCAAATATAGTAAAGATGGAAAGTTGCCACCATGTGGTAGTGGTAAATGAGTAAAACACCCACGCTATTTCAGGTCTCGTTACAATGACAGATTATTTCTACCATTGTTGCCATTTTCAGTCACTGCAGACTGTACTCTCCCTCTTCTCAGAAAGGTTTTTTTTTTGTTTTGTTTTTTGTTTTTTTAAAGATTTTATTTATTTGCGAGAGAGAGAATGAGAGACAGAGAGCATGAGAGGGAGGAGGGTCAGAGGGAGAAGCAGACTCCCCGCTGAGCAGGGAGCCCGATGTGGGACTCGATCCCGGGACTCCAGGATCATGACCTGAGCCGAAGGCAGTCGCTTAACCAACTGAGCCACCCAGGCGCCCTCTTCTCAGAAAGGTTTTCTTTTCACTTGGATTGGGTAATACCTGGTATTCTGAATTCAAAGTTTCTGTTAACATCGCCTCAAGTTATTACAGAAATTAAAACAAAAAGGACAATAATATGCACTTTTCACCTGTTATATTGGCAACAATTTAAAAGTTGTTATTCTTAGTGTTGAAAGAATGTGGAGAAACCTTCCTGTGTTATTCTTGTGAAAGCGGTATCACTGTTCTCAGAAGGCCAATCACTGTCAAGGTGGAACACACACATGTTTATTCACACACATACTCTTGGACTCAGGAACTCAACTTCAGGAATTTATCAACTCTTAGGAATAATAATTCCTAAAGATAAGTCATCATAATAATCATTATTATTCAACTTTTAGGAATTTTGGTGTACACGTGCCTGAGTTTGCAAACCTTTAAGCACTGGAATGTTTATTGCACCATTTGTAATAGCAAAACCTAGAAACACCTAATTAATCAATGCAGAGAAGTATATAAATTATGGTACATCCATACAATGGCACGCAACCATGAAAAAGAATTGTGTTGAATTGAAACGAGGTTCACATCATATGGAGAGACATGTCCTGGACTTGAACAGTATACCATTAAAAACTTTGTTGAGGCGTGAATTGTGCAAGACTGTTGAATCTCAGATCTGTACCTCTGAAACAAATAATGCAATATATGTTAAGAAAGAAAAAGAGAAGAAGAAGAATGTAGCAGCAGGGGAAGAATGAAGGGGGGGAAATCGGAGGGGGAGAAGAACCATGAGAGACAATGGACTCTGAAAAACAAACTGAGGGTTCTAGAGGGGAGGGGGTTGGGAGGATGGGTTAGCCTGGTGATGGGTATTGAGGAGGGCACGTTCTGCATGGAGCACTGGGTGTTATGCACAAACAATGAATCATGGAACACTATATCTAAAACTAATGATGTAATGTATGGGGATTAACATAACAATAAAAAATTTAAATAAAAAAAAAAAACTTTGTTGAGGCATTTAAAGCTATTCCCCAGGCACTGGCAGAAAATTCTGGAGTTAAGTCCAATGAAGTAATCTCTAAACTTTATGCAGTACATCAAGAAGGAAATAAAAATGTTGGATTAGATATTGAAGCTGAAGTTCCAGCTGTAAAGGCCATGTTGGAAGCTGGTATTCTAGACACTTACTTGGGAAAATACTAGGCTATCAAACTGATTATGAATGCTGCCGTAATTATACTTAGAGTGGGTCAGATCATCCTGGCAAAGCCAGCTGGTGGGCCCAAATTGCCAAGTGCGAAGACTGGGATGATGACCAAAATGATTGACTGGCTTAGTTTTTACTGTAGGTGAAGACTACATTTGTGGTAGTAGTCTAGGAATTGCCTGATGTTTTCATCTTTTTCTTAAGAAGTGTTTTATGTTTATATCCTCAGCTGGATGATACAATAAATGTGTTGTTGCTTAAAAATAAATGAAACGAGATTCAAGATATATTGATAAATATGAAAATCAGTTTGCAATGAGTATTTGTCATATAATCCCATTTATATTTTTAAGTCCGTTTGGGTGTTTTTATATATGCGTATATATATATATAAACACACATATACATATATATAATCATAGAAAAATACACAGAGATATACTTGTGTATATAAACATTTCTGGAAGAATTTGAAGAAAGTGTGTGTGTGTGTGTGTGTGTGTACAAATGTGTTTGTTTAGTAAAGGATTTTCTGCATTTCTTCATATTTGTTTTGTAGTTTTTCTGATACTAATGAAAGAGACAAAGAAGATAGAGCATAGCATGTTAATAAAGAAATACTGGCTTGAGGTAAAGAATGGCATTTCTTATAAGCTATGATGAGAAAAAAGTAAGTTCTAGAAGAACTAGAAGAAAAGGAAATAGGTGGGAAAAGGTAGTTATTTCCATCTTGGATTGTTGGAGAATGCATACTATGCTTATGATATAATGATTTAAATCTTGTCATGTGTGTAAGCTAATAACTAAGGGGCAAAGATGTTTCTTTCTCTCCTGAATCACTTTGATGATCTGTAACATAAGTCAAGATCTGCTGCACAATGTGGCTAAAGATCATTCACTTATTCATTCAGTCAATATTGAAAACTTACTACATGCTCAGTACTATGTCCTTAAGTCAGGCAGTGCCTAATAATTAGGCAGCAGGCTTACTCTCTAAGTGTAGAGATTAATTAATTTAAAAAAAAGAGAGAGAGAAAGAGCAGAGCACTAAGTTCAGCGTATAATATATGTTGAATAAGTTGTAGCTATTATTGTTTTTGGCTTTTGCACATGGCTTTCCTTGTTGATGACCTCTGGATTTGGAGTTGGGGATCAAGTGCTACAGAGAGGGGGGAAGGGCAGAGGGGGAAGGGGAGAGAGAGAGAGAATCCTGAGCAGGTTTCATGCCAAGCACGGAGTACCTACACTGGGCTTGATCCCATGACCCTGAGATCATGACCTGAGCCGAAATCAAGAGTTGGATGCTCAACCAACTGAGCCACCCAGTCGCCCCAAGAACATATTTTCTTGATTGTACTTTTTGAAAGACTCTCAAGTGCTTTATGTAAATGGATCCTCCATGATGTTATAAGTTGCAAGTCTTTTCATGAACCTAGAGATTCTTGCCACCAAGTTTTCCCAAGTATTTTTTATACCTAACAGTTTTGATTTTCTGAGCCTTTAAATCTAGTTTTCAATTTATACCACGTCCTTTTAGCATTTAATGCAGAGTCGGTATTTAAGCGAGATTTTTATGGCTGTAGTTGCTAATATTTTTTTAGATCAAATGAATTCTAAGTGGAAAAACTGGGCATTGGAATCCCTTAGTGCTAGATTTGAAATCTATTTGGGAAAGTTAAAATCCTCTGTGAGCATTCATTTTATCAATGGAGATAAAAATGCCTACTTTATACCGTGTTGTCATGGGGCAATGTCCTTCTATGTTGTAATGTATTTAAAGCATCTAGGAAAATGCCTCACAGAGGAAATATTTAAAACTGATAGGCACTGTAATGATAGTAATGATGATTTCTGAAGTAAATATATTTTGATTCATGAAAAAAACACAATGCCTTCTATTTTATAATGTGTTATTTTCATTCACAACCAAGTAAGAAATTAGATAATTCTCTCCACTGAAATCAGCATGTCAAAGTTAAATCAGCATTATGTTAAAGTGATATACACTATCAACACTGACACATTGTAAATCATTTTTAGGGGAACTCTGACCCAACAGAAAGCGCCAGCACATTGTGGGTTTATCCTATCTGCCGACCTTGAACTCTGTAAATTTAACTGGAAATCTGACTTAAATTATTCATATTCATTTCTTTTAATAACCTATAATAACATAACTTCCTTTCAAGACATTAGAAATGTAGAATGATGTAGTCACGATATTTAAAGTAACTTTTTTTGGAGTAGTGCTACATGTAAAAAAAACAAACATGGAAACAGTTTATAGGCACTCAATTTTCCATTCTTGGCTTCTATTTTATGTATACACCAAGCGTAAAAACCGACCAAAAGACATTTTTGGTCAAAATATCATGCCTATTTTAGTATATACCGAAGAACAGCTTAAATAAAAGCTACTTTTGTAACTATAGCTAAACATTTCTTATCTCCTTGAGGATTATTGAAATATATACTGGGTATAAATACAAAGAAAAGGTAGAATTTTTTTTTCCAAAAATCATGTTATGTAAAATTATTGCTAAAATACCTCAAATTCTTAATGATGAAGCCCAGAGTATTCCAAATAGCCTAAATCAAAGAGAGAAAAAAAAATATCAGTTATCTAGGAAAATATTATGCAGAGTATAATCATATATTATAATATATATATGTTTATATATATATTATAATATATGATTATATGATGGGTGAGTTCTCTTTGCTGGAAGTTCTGAATTTTTTTTTTATCATGGAGTATTTATTTTGACCATTTTCTGAGCATTGCTGCCTATTTACATAAATAGTCTAAGTCACCTTATCTCAATATCAGGGAAAACTCAACTGCTGGTGTAAGAACTTGCTCAATTAAGAAATTAAGAGACTTATATAAAATTGAGTTCTGTCACTTTTAATATTAAAAACAAATTCCTTCCAGTTCAAAATCTTATCTAGACTCTCTGATTCTAGAATACATAGAACTCTTTCCCTGTTGAAGATATATGCAGTGTGGAAAATCAAGAGAGAGAGCATAAGGAGTTATAAGCCAGCAGTCTGTCAATTAGCAATTAATGTTCACCCAGTACCTGTATGCACCAGGCACTGTGAAGACAAGTATTCGGCAAATCGCTGAGAATAGCTCTCTTTTTTTTTTTTTTTAAGATTTTATTTATTTATTTTGACAGAGAGAGAGACAGCGAGAGAGGGAACACAAGCGGGGGAGTGGGAGAGGGAGAAGCAGGCTTCTTGCCGAGCAGGGAGCCCGATGCGGGACTCGATCCCAGGACCCTGGGACCATGACCTGAGCTGAAGGCAGACGCCCAAAGACTGAGCCACCTAGGCACCCTAGCTTTTTAATAATTCTAAGTGTGGGGGCGCCTGGGTGGCTCAGTCGTTGGGCATCTGCCTTCGGCTCAGGTCGTGGTCCCAGGGTCCTGGGATCGAGCCCCGCATCCGGGCTCCCTGCTCAGCAGGAAGCCTGCTTCTCCCTCTCCCGCTCTCCCGCCTTGTGTTCCCTCTCTCGCTGTGTCTCTCTCTGTCAAATAAATAAATAAAATCTTTAAAAAAATAATAATAATTCTAAGTGTGAACATGGAGGAGGGCAGAGTGCACAGGAAGGATAAGGTAGAGGGTGGCAAGAGCCCAGTGTCCAGTACAGAACTTTGCTGAGGGAGTAGTGAAGCTGGGACCTGTGGAATGGGCTGGAGTTGGAAGGGCATTCCCTGAGATCCGAGAAAGGGAATACAATCAAGGGGTCCTCAAGACTTGAGGTTAACATATGTTTAGGAAAAAGAGCTGTGGCATCACTCATCCCAGCCTACTCACATTAACGCAGGATTAAGGACTGACCTAAAGCAAAAAAAAAAAAAAAAAAAAAGTATGTATTGATTAGTTTATTTAGGGTCTGTTTCAGATGTTAATTCACAATTAGCAAGAGATGTCTACCTACTCAAAAGTATTTAGCAACGTATTTGCCTGCTAGGCTGTTTTTACTTTCCGAGAGGAAAGGCTGTGGTTACCTGATTTGTTGCTCTCAGCTTCAGTAGTTTGAGCACTCTGTTATAGTTCACACAATGAGACTAAATTGGAAATGTAACCAACAGGTGATCCATTAAGAACTTGAGTGCAGTTAAGTCTTCCTTGGGGATGTATACTTTTACAGCCAATAAACCTGGCCTACCAGCTCCTAGTCACTTTGCTTGCCAATAACAAAGCCTTGTAATGTAACAGAGTGACACCCGGAAGAGCCACTCCTCTTAGATTTCCACCCTGAATATTGACTCCGGAAAGCCTCTCAAAAAGTCATGGTATTCGGTATTCCCCTGGATGCCCTTATGGGACTTGGGAAGAAGGTGATCGGGGATATGATACGCCTGCCATGTTTTGGTGGGTTTAAGGCAGGTTCTTGCATATAACATTAATTTTAAAAATACTTTGATCATGATCTGAAATGAAAGAGAGTCACTAAATGCTTTAAAATTTGTTCTCAAAAGCATTAATTGTCTGACATGATGGTATGTATACTGCTGGAAGATATAGCTGTGACTTAGGCCCTAACCAATTGATTGCAGGGTCATAAAAATTATGTCTAGGAGTGAGGATGACATTTGCCCGCAAGATATACTGTTGCAGAATAGGTTCAGACAGCTAACATGAAAGAACAGTGATAGTAATCGGTATGAGAGGTAATTCAACATTAATATTTTAAGTACAGGGTAATTTTTAGGGAAGCATCCCCAAATGTAATAAATGCTTGAAAGCGCTGTATCTCAGTAATGGTTTTATAATCTCTGCTTTATTAGTCGAATAGCTCAATGTAAGGGATGCCTTTAAAAGGACTAAATGCACTCAAAAGATCAAAATATTATTCATTTGTGGCAGTAGTTTCTAATGATTATGAAACCAATTTTTAAATGATTTAATTTTTAGTATCATGGGATGCTGACCATGGAAGGGTCTTAGAAGCCATCCCTCTGGCTCCCTCAGTTTAAAAAGCAAAACCTTTGGCCTCCCTTCCCTACCTATGGTCTTGCCCCATTCCCATTCATTTTCACACTGTTGCAAAGCAAGGGATCCTTTAAAGGCCTCCACCTAAAGTCTTTCAGTGTGTCTTACTACCTGCAGCAGTATTTGTCCAAGTGTTACAGGATTTTTGTCCCCTTAGTGCCCTGGTCCTTGGTCGCGCCGCTTCGAAGAATGAAGAGGTAGACCAGATGAAGAGTGGTGTTTATTGAGCAAGAGTATAAAGCTCCCGGAGAGGGAGGGGGCCTGAGTGGGTTGCCCCCAGAGTTTCTAAGTTTAGGGGTTTTTATGAGCTCTTTTGCAGAACGTTCTTAAGCAATCAGGGTGTGTTGAGTCGTGCCAATCAGGGCTTTGGTCCAGTATCTGTCTACCTATTAGGTTCATGTTCATGTGCTAATGATCCTTTTTCTGCTCACATCTGGGGGCTTAGGTCTTAATTGCCCCTTGTGTGTGATATTGACAAATGCTTTTGTGGTGAATTGTCTTATTTTAGGATGTTTTACAGAAGTCATTTCTGCAAAGGCTGCAAAACAGGATGTCAGTACTGTTTTATTTTAGCTGTCCTGACTCCATTTTTCTTGTTGGGGACCCTGGCCCTGACTACCTAACTGTCCAACTCACTCCTAACACAAGTGTGTACCGTGAACAGCTAGCTCAGCCTGTTGTAATGCACAGCATGTGAAACACAATCCTATGTGTTTGCCAAGCTGGGTTAAGCGTAATCAAGTGGCTATCTTTTTTTAATTTTTTTTACTTATTTTTTTTTTGCATTAGAAACAGAATGAATTTATCTATTTTATCATGACAAATACTGTTTGGTTTTTTTTTTGATGTACTGTTCCATGATTCATTGTTTGCGTATAACACCCAGTACTCCATGCAGAACGTGCCCTCTTTAATACCCATCACCAGGCTAACCCATCCCCCACCCCTCTCCCCTCTAGAACCCTCAGTTTGTTTTTCTGAGTCCATCGTCTCTCGTGGTTCATCTCCCCCTCCGATTCCCCCCCCCCCTTAATTCTTCCCCTCCTGCTATCTGTTTTGCAAGACTTCTCAACACCTTTAAAAGACAATGTTGACCAAACTTGTTTAGGCATAGAAGCTTTTTTTTTCCTCAAAGCATCTCAGGAAACTTGTGAGCCAGGAAAACTTTACCTTCTGACAAACACTGGCCTGAAGAATATGCATAAAATACCATTCCTTCAAAATTTGACTCCTGCCTGGGGTACCTGGGTGGCTCAGTGAGTCGAGCATCTGCCTTTAGCTCAGGTCATGATCTCAGGGTCCCGGGATCCAGCCTAGAGTAGGCTCCCTGCTCAGCGGGGAGTCTGCTTCTCCCTCTTCCTCTGCCCCCCCCAACTCGTGCTCTCTCTCTTTCAAGTAAATAAACAAAATCTTAAAAAAAAAACTCCTGCCTTTTTGTTCAACTTCGTATCTCAGAATTCTACTTTTAGACCCTAGGTTATAGTTGTAAGCAACTAAACTTACTTTTCTGTAAAGTTGTTTTGCTGTGTCCCCTCTCTGGGGTGCTTCTCCTGCTTTGCCAACTTATCTCCTATGTGGCCTTCCCAGATTTAGCTCAAGGATCACCAGGAGGAAGCCTTTGTTCGTTTCCTCTCCTGTGTTATCTGACACATATGATGGCCCATAGCATCCTACGCTCAGCTCTCATCGTAACTGTTACCAAACTAGGCTGACATCCTATTAGCTTGCAGGTCTTCCCTACAAAATCCCCCGATCCTTTGAGTCAGACTACATTTCATCATTTCTTACAGCACACTTCCTGGTATGTTGGTGGTGCTAAAGAAAGAACCGTGGACATATCGGAAAGAGGAAAGTTTGAGCACACTTTGCGGTTGTATGGCTGCATGGCATGCTTCTTTGGCCAACATGGCGTCCGCACTGACCTATGGACATTCAATCTGCAACTTACCTTATAGAGATCCAGTAAAATGGCAGTATGGTTAATTCAATTAGTTTAATTAACCCTATGATTAATTGAGCAATGCCCTTAAGGCACTAATAAAAATGTCTCTTGAAGAGAAGGGCAAGGGACAAACAATATAAAAGATGAAATATTAGAGATGATTTTTGCTTTTAGCTAATAGATGTGGGTGCTCAGTGTTTTTATTTTAAAGCAGCTGATGGTGAGCCAGCACTTTTTAGCAGCCATATATGAGCTTAAGGGAAACTTCAAATATATCCCAGCTAATATTTGGATATAACTATTCAGTCTGTAGTGTCTGGGGCTGCTTTTTCATGAGTCCAAGAAACATGGGAAATGATTTTAGCATGGATATTAGTTATCTGGCCTCTGCTGGTAAAGCTGCTATTCAGTTAAGTAAGCATGTCAGATCACTGAGAGACAAATTAAGGTATGTTTTTTTGATGATATGGGGAAAAAGAAAGTAAAATAAGGAGAGTGAAAATTGGATTTTTCCTCTAAAAATTGTGTAGTGTTCCCTGCGTTATCTACCTCTTTTATATGGCACATTAAAATTAGAAATAAAAATTGAATTGGACCGCTCTCAAATAGAACATTCTTAGTGTTGATATATAGAAAATCAGAGAGATAGAAAATCAAATATATATATTTGTATAAATATAATATTTTATTTTTATACACATATGTATGAATATATACAGTTTCTCAATAGATGGTGGCAAAATGATATATCAGCTCCTAATGTTAATTAATGTATTCTAATAGAAATGAATCATATAGGCTCATGACTAATGCTCTGCTTCTGCTAAAATGTTGACCCCAAGATATTTTCAGTGAGGTAAATTCATTAGATATCTCCTCAACTTCTTTGCCTTGTCTTCCCAGATGTTCCTAGAAAGAAGTATTGGGGAAAATGGAAAAATCTTTCAGTAGTTACTTATTAATTTTTCTTAAAATTACATATTCTTGGGAAATATGAAAATATTTTTGAAAATTGAATATAGCAAAGGTTTACCGACAACAAATGTCAAGATGTGTTGCATGGACTGGAGAGCTAGCAGTGAGTGTGAGGAGTACAGATGCAGTGAGCTGGGGAATCCCCAACCAACAGGGAGAAAGTTCCAGGGTTAGTGAGTCATTACACCAGGGCTGAGGGGTCAGACTCCAGTTCTTTAAGGAAAAATGCAAGGAGAGTGGAAGAGTCTGAATTCTAGTTCATTTCTTCCCTGAGTTGTGGACAGTCGTTTTATTTCATGAAACCACATTGTGCCTGATCTTTTAATTTTTCAGCTTGAGATAATAGAGAATGAGGGATATATGAAAGATTTTAAAAGTAGGACAGGTTGGGTGCCTGGGTGGCTCAGTTGGTTAAGTGACTGCCTTCGGCTCAGGTCATGATCCTGGAGTCCCGGGATCGAGTCCCACATCGGGATCCCTGCTCTGCAGGGAGTCTGCTTCTACCTCCAACCGTCCTCCCTCTCATGCTCTCTGTCTCTCATTCTCCCTCTTGCAAATAAATAAAAAAAAAAATCTTAAAAAAAAAAAAAAACGAGGACAGGTTGATATTTCTTCTGTACTATTTAACATTGCCTTGTCCCCAGACCAGGGAGTGGCTTACTGACCTCTCAAAGTTTCTTCCCTATCACATATCTCCCATTTTTACTATTCTAGCCTAAGATAAAGCAAATTTTCACTGAGTATATATGTATATTTTTTATTTTAAAATTCAAACATGGTCATAAAAGAGGAAGTCTTCCCCATATTCTCTATAAACTGAATATGAAAAGAATTAATGAAACATGTCAGAGTTTCTTTTGGCTTTTTCTAAATGATACACAGTTGACTTTTCACTTTTTAATTTTTATGAGAATTTTGTTCCTCCCACAACAGGGGAGCAGTTTGATTACAGCTTGGACTTGGCAAACAGTATTGGAATATGCCAAATCCCAAAAATGTTACATGGAAGCATGTATGATCTGCTTGCTTTTTAATTTTTGTTCTGCCGATGCAGATAAAGTATTTAAGGTCAGAGGATGGGGTTTGTCCGGCAGGTGAATTATAATAGAGTAGGAGGAGTGGGGGTTGGGATCTGGGTTGAGGCAGGAAGCTGGAAGGAGACCCGCATTAGTGATAGCCAGGTGAAGGGTGGGGAATGGAAGGAATGAAACATTGTGGTCGCCTCTAAATCAATCAGGATTTAGGTCATCGGGTTGAATGTGGTAGAAAAAAAGATTTATATGGCAAACACCAATTTGTGGGGGGGGGGCGGTAAGGACCATCTTTAAACAACGTCATACCATGACGTCTGTAATAGAGCCGTCTCACAGAAGTCCCAAATCCAGAAGTCCTAACATGCATCTTAGGACTGCATGTTATTGTATTATTTCTAAAATAGGTCGATTCTCATCAACTCAAGATGGACCTAATTTTATGTAGGATCTTTGGATTTAATTTTTGTTAAGTGTATATAAACATCACTGTTTCTGACAAAATGAGCAATCAAGGAAATGCAGTCTCTTTTTATCTGGTGCTTATTAACTACAAACCACGCTGGGTTAAAATATGAAGTGGTTTATGGGACAGTAAATTGAAACCATCCTGGCTAAAATACATTTGAAAGACACAACATGGGCATGTATCACTTTATTTCCATTTCCAACTGTCAGCAGAAATTGGAGGCAACACTCTTCTTTTCTGTTTGATTATTCTATTATCGACAGAATGAGAGTGTTGGAGACATACATGCTGATTTAGTGTTGCGCTGATGAACCCATTCATGTTGCATGATGTGTCATTTTTCACTGCTGCCTTATCAAGGTGTTTCAGCTGTGCCCAAACCAGCCCTCGTAATTGCTTTAGTTGCTTGTGGCAAAGTTATGTCAATGTCAGTCACTAAATGACTTTTGACTGCTTCATGTCAGATGTTCCCTCCAAAGAAAGACAGGGTAGGGGAGTTTTTATACCCGGGTATGGGTGTTAATCCAATGTCTAAATAGGCAAGTTCATTTATTTTCCTAATCAGAACTTAAATGCAAATGCTGACATTTTATGTTTTAAAATGAAGGGAATACAATTAAGTTTATGATTCACTTCAAGTATAATCTTCTCTTGTATTGATAGCTTTCTTTCCTTGGTCTTAAGCATAAATTCAAGTCAAGTACAGCTGTGAACATGTGCAGTGTAATAATGGTTATCACATAAGGTGTACAATATCTGCATAAAACATCCTTCTAGTTAATGCACCTCAAGTGCCTTCTCCAAACTCTTTAAAGTCTCCTAAAATTTAGGTTTTTTTTTTTTTATAGTTATGATTTTAGGATTCAAGGGAGATATACAATTAAGATCGACAAAGAGTTTGATTATGAGCACTAAGCATCTACGACTTCGGTAGTTGGCTTACAAGTTCATGTTGACTAAGATTCAGAGGCCTTTACATATGTATATATACCCCCCACGCATCACACATATGGACTGTGCACTGTTCTATACACCAGTCTTCACAATATGGTGTCATCTTTCTATAT
The DNA here is from genome assembly GCF_004348235.1 of Phoca vitulina. Classification (NCBI taxonomy): domain Eukaryota; kingdom Metazoa; phylum Chordata; class Mammalia; order Carnivora; family Phocidae; genus Phoca; species Phoca vitulina. Next base: position 16,420,408 of record NW_022589708.1, on the reverse strand, counting down.
TGCTATATTTTAATTTTTGTAAGGTAGACTATTGTGTGTCATAATTTAGCCGATTCCTGTTATTGGGCATTTATTTTGTTTCCAGTCTGTGCTATTAAGAAGGGTGTTGTGATCATCCTTGTACATACATCTCAGCTCACGTGTGGAACAATTTATCTCAAAATTTATTTCTAGAAATAGATTTATTGGATCAAAAGGTACATCCATTTAAAAATGTTTAAATATCTTTGTAAATATACCCCCCAGGATATTTCTGCTGATTTATACTCTCACTTAGTTGATTCTCCAGTAGAACCAAAACTGGAGATTAGACTGCTTTCAAAATCTTACTAATACAATAAGTGGATAAACTGCATCTAATAACTGTTTTTCTTTGGATACAAATGAGATTGAATGTTTTTTCTAAATATTGTGTCTATTTCTAGTACTGTTCGATCTGAAAGGATATCAATGCAGGACAAAACAACGAAGATTTGAACTGGGCTTTAAAGCATGGTGCCAGGATTTGAGGTAGGGGTAGAAAATTCAAATGCCTACATAGGCTGTCAGAAGATCATTGAGAACTTGGGAGCACATGTGAGATATAATTGGGGTAGCGTCATAGCCCACTGTTGTCAGATCTGTCCAATTTTAAAGAGAACCTTGAAATCTTGAACCTTGGGATCTTTGTACTAAACATCCTCTTAGGAAATATGCTGTTCATGTTTTGTCAAAATCCATCTCTTGGCTAGATTTGGCTCACAGGCCACCTCTGTTCAACCCTTGATTTGGAAAGGCCTATCTGGCATTTCAGATCAAGAGGACAAAATAAACCAAAGCTGAGAACCCTGGGAGAAGTTGGATTATAGAATGGAACACCTGGAAATCTAGACTGGAGAATAGGAGAAGATGGGAGGAGTTGTAGGGAAATCAGGATAGAGGAGTTGGTTTGTGGAGGGCTTTAGGGTGTAAACAGAGAAGTTTCTGTGGAAACTAGTTTAAAATAAAGATAAGATTGTTCCTTCAAGTGTGTTTTGTTTGGTTTTGTTTGTAGAGGAATAACATCAATATTAAGGTGTTAGATAGAAGGAAGAGAAATCCAGAAAAGTTGCTCGCATATTCTAAGCAAGGAGTGATGAAGTACTAGGAGGAGGTGATGGTCTTAGTACTTTGGGAATGGGGCATGAAACAAAGCCTTAAAGGAGAGTCAATAATATGTGCCAAGTCACTGCATAAAACATGTCCTTCACTCTTGCCTCTTGTGTTTCTACACTTGTACAATTCAAAGTTTATAATTTTTTATCTTAAAAGCCTAGGTATCCCTGTAGGGGCAAATCTGTCTGGGTGATGGCAGACATTGATAAATGCATAGTATATTCTCAGCCATTTATATAATTGTACTGTGGGGGTAAAACAGTTATTCAGGTTATATATGAATGTTAATGACTAAAGGAGATCATAATTTGTACTACTAAGCCTTTATAAAGTTACTAATGATACATAACAATTATCCAAGGGTTCTCCAAATAACTGAAGATGTTGGTAATCTGGGAACTGTAGAACATTGGTTAAGCATGAAATAATCAGGTGAGACTTACCTATGCTTCAACTGTATAAACAAGTCATTAGCAGTAGCTAAAGAGGGCTAGGGGAGCCACATAAATTACTTTTAGTCTCTCAAATAAAGCATCTGTGATTAATTGCAGAACACAGGGCCGGTCATAACAAAAGAGATAAAGGGATAATACTATCTGAGTTTTAAAACTTTTAGAGCCTAGGATAACTTATTTCTTAGGGTGAGATAATATGTTTAAAATATATCAATTTGTTGAAAGGTCTCTGAATTGTACGAGTCTCATAGAAGAAAATGGATAATTCTGATACAGCCAAGTGCATTAGTTGTAGTTTTTCAATTCAAATTAAATTTTAGATTTTTATTAGATAACTTATCTACATGGATCAAAAGTTAAAAATAAATATCAGAGGTATAAAGGGAAAAGTCTTTCCCACCTCTGACCCAAAATTGTCCTGGACCCACATTGCCTCCTACCGCTGTCTCCAAAAAGGTGGCCACACTGTTCATGTGTCCTTTCAAGTTTCTTTATGCATAGACAGACTAATATAAAAAGATATGTGCTTGCTTTCTGCCTTTTTTTCTGGTTTTACAAAAAAAAAAAATAGCATAATATGCATACTCTTTCACTACCTGGTGGTTTTGTTTGCTCATTGGTTTTAACATGGCCATGCAATAATACGTAGAAAGTTTCATATTCCTGTTTATATATGTGTCCTGTAAGTGTATCGTACGACTGCTGATGCAGACTTGGTTGTTTCCAGCATTTTGCTGTTATAAACAGTGATGCCTGTGTGTGACCATAGCGGCAGGATAAATTCCAAATGCATTTTGAGTAGCTATAACACCTGCCGTGTGTGTGAAGTAATCTTAATGTGTCTGACTTGGTCTAAATCAGGGCAGCATTTCACCATAGGTCTAATGTGTGGGGCTCTGATTAGTACTGGTATATTCCATGACACTTAACACCCAGACAATTTGGCAGTATCAGCAGAGACAGCTCCCTGCAATCAGAGCCCAGCAGCCCTTCCCTCGTGTAGACTTCCTGATCATCTGGCCCCTGTCATTGGCCCGATCCTTCCCACTCACCTGCAACCTTTTGAGAAGCTCTGCCAGCATTCTGACATGATAGTTCTCTAGTTACATATATCAGGTGTCCCACACACCCGATTTAGGGTGGAACAGAGCTCTGTGGCACAGCTTCTTATATGTATTTTAGCAACATTTTCAACTGCTGAGCGTATCAGACCCAGAAAGGAATGAATGACCTGGGTCCACCCAGGGTCCATGGGGGTTCAGCTCTTGTCTCCAGATGAAGAGGGCCTTGACTGGCTAACTTCAGTAATGTTGTCTATCCCCTATCTCCTGACCCTTGCTTCATTCCCGCAGGAAGTTGCATTAGAGCTCAGACCTGGCAAAATTCCTCTGTGCATCTCCTGGAGGGCTCTATTCTGATTTCTATGTTTGATTCATAGAAAATGCAGTGTGTTTGTTGGGAAGAAATTGAGAACAGCATTTTGTAGCTGGTGCTTCATGGCATGCAGATGGAGTGGGCAGCATCTGTATGGATAGATATTAATAAGGAGAATTTGAAAATGTTATATATTATGAGGCTCCTTTTTGTTAAATGGAGCCAGGAGAAAATTCCTCTTTAATGGTAGATAAATACTCGATTCAGCCTAGTGACCTGTGGGCCAATAATGGGAAATTCAGAAGTTTAGATCCATCAAGAGAAATAATAGCCAATAGACCATGGAGTGGTGGCCACCGTTAAGCTGATTTATAGGGAACTGAATGTAACTAAATGTGTACTATTCTGAAAGAGTGAAAAATTTGCTGCTGAGTCCATACCAAGATATGCCATAAGAAGAGACTGTTTATTTTTATAATGATGTAACTATCTTGTTTGTTCATGTTAGTTTTGACCTGGATTATCTCCAAAGGTCATCTCGTTATCTAGACATATTGGTATCTAAAGTGGAGCAGATAGTAAATTCTTTCTGGCAATTATGTAATAGCCATCATGATTTCATCACTAAAGGCATGTCCAGTCTCAAACCCTGAAATCTAAAGGTTTATGATCTTTCTGAATATTTGACATTCCCTTTACCTCAACAGTCTGTTTTGTGATCAAAGCCATTACTAACGTGGATGGTGATTTATTAATTCCACAGATATTGAGTGTGCATTGTATACTTTTTATTGTGCCAGGTGTTGTGGTAAAAAAAAAAAAAAGTTGCACAAGATAGTCAGTGTCTTTAAGGATAATGCACAGGGATCATTATTATGAGAGGTCAAAAGGTGATTCACGCCCACAGTGCAGACATCTCAAGGAATAGAATGTAGCTTCCAGATGAAAGGTCAAGAAAAGTGTTATGGGAAAAGATGCCCTCTGATTGGCCCTGGAAGTATATGTGGGATGTGGATGTGAAGAAATGGACATATGGGCAGTTGTGGGTTGAATTTCGTTCCCCCCCCAAAGACTAGTGAGACAATACATTTCTGTTGTTTAAGCCAACCTGTCTCCAGTACTTTGTTGTAACAGCCCTGCAGACTAGTACAGAGACATTCTGAACAAAGGGAACAGAGTCAAGGAAATCTGAAGAGCGTAAGAGAAGAGGAGCTTGGCTGACCTGTGGAGTGCCTGAAGGGAACCAATACACAAGTGACTGAAAGGGATATTGGGTGAGATTGTGGAAGATCTTGCAAGCCAGTGCTTCAGCATGGAGAGGCAGAACAGTGGCCAAGCAGTACGTCACAGATGACAGTGATAATGATTACGGGGTCCACTGAGGTCACTGAAGGAGGCTGTTCCCAGTTGAAGATAACTGACCTAAGCCCTTCCTGGATTCCGTAGATCTACCCTATAGTGACAAGAACTGAGGAGATCAATATCTCCAAGTTCCAAGTGTCTGTTTTCCATTTGTAGTCACCCTTCCGGAAAATTCGCTGTAGGTAGCAGGGAGCCATTGAATGTTTCTGACCAGTAGTATGATATAGAAAGAGCTGTGCTTCAGGGTGATTAATCTGAATGGATTGAAAGGGTGCCAGACTGGGCAAGTGACCGGGAGGCAATCACAATAACCCAGGTAAGAAATAATGAGGTTTTGAATTTGGGCAGGGGCAGGGCTGTGTCTTATCCCCACCTTATTTCATTCACTGACCTTTGGTAGCTTTGTTTCTGTGACTGTTAAGGTGTTTCTTTCTATCTTTTCCTTTCTGTTGAGTGTGGGATGAGATGGTAGAGAAGAAACCTAACTCCTTTTTTTTTATGGCACTGTAGTATACTTTATGTTGAAACCCCTAGAAGCAGAGGTTCTTATAAAACTAAAGCTAATTTGGTTATAGATATTCTAATAGATACTTGACAACTTACAGAACTTCTGTGAATAGATGTAGGACATTTGGTAACTTTTCATATTTCTGCTATTTGAAAAGTATTTACTGCTGATATAGGCAATTTAATTGCATAACATTGGATTTTTCTGTACAAGTTTGTGAATGCTTGTCAAACTGATTAAGGAAGATATGGGGAGAGCCATCAATAAAAACTGGAGGCAATAATATACAGAAATCAATTTGGATGGCCTGTGGTAGTAAATAAAACTTCATTATATTACGTGACTGGGGGAACTAAATTCATGTATCTGTATATGTTACCTAGAGTGGTAAAACATGCTCATGGAATCAATGAGAAATTGATATTTGGTAATTTATCATAGCAATTTCAGTGTTTCTTCAGGGGATGTTACGAAAGCAGTCTGTTTTAAAAATATTTCATAAGGCAAGAAATGTTCAAAGTGTGAGCTGACTTACTGGAAACTATAGAGAATGCTTAATTTTCTTGAACTTTTAACTTACTGTTACCTAAAGATATCACGATGCCTAGTGCTACTAACCAGATTATTTTATTGCCTTTATCTGTTGATATATGCTATAGGTTTCATTGATTTTTAGCTGAGCTGTCCCTGCTCATTGCATTTTTCTATTTTCTTTGACTTTAACTTCTAGTACCCTTTTTGACAGCCACTTAATTGTATTGATTTTTTTCTAAGTCGGTTATAATTTAGAGGAGAACATTTTAGTATATTTTGTTTAGAAAATATTGGCCTTATTGGCTTATAACTGGCAATACTCTGAAAAGTTTAGCTACAAATATTGCTAATTAAGTGAGTAGACACCTCGAGTAATGGGCAGGAAGGATTAAAAGGGTTATTCCAAACTTATTATCTTAGGAGGGTGTCCCCAGAAAAAAGAATGATAAGATGAAAACATGTTTGCAGTAAATGTAATGGGCAGGGTCCTCGGAATCAGTGCAGGAGTTGAGCTGTGATCGGCCTCGGGTGATCCCATTGAGTGCTCTCAAGTCAGGATGGCCCTTCCAGCTTTGAGGCGAGGGGGCTGAGCCTTTACACCTGCACACCAACCAGTCATTGTGCACCTGCTTCTCCTAGCGTGGGGTCCTGGCCTTGAACATGCAGCTTCCAGTTGGATTTCAGCTGTCAGCCTTCCCAGCAACAGGGAGAAATAAATACCCCCATTTTAAAAGGTGGGTCTGGGTGGCATAACACAGCATCCCTGACATTCTGAGTTACATACATCTAAAAAAACAACTCCTTTCAGAAAGTGTATTCCATTTTAAGTATTAAAAATTCCTTCTTATTTGAAATATTTGCTATTCAGATATCTATTTGCTGGCAGAATTTGCAGGTACCTTCGAAAACGAGAGGAAAAGGCATTGTCTATAAATTAAGTTTTTAACTGCCATATAATTCTGAAACATCACATTTAATATTACTAAGTGGTCCATAGCAGTACATCAGGGTAAATATCTGTGGGAGTTAGTTTTCTTACTGGCAGCCAAGAGAAAGGTATCTAGCTCTGTTCATTACCAACCATGTAAAGATCACTAGTAGTTAAGAAAGTAAATATAGGAAATACTCAATATAATATCATTTTTTGGTATTTCCTCTTTAATATTAAATGCATAACTTCTCTTTCCAAAAGTTTTCTTTTCAAAATTAGTCTTGTCAAAGAGGTTCTTTATGTACCTTGTCATGACGCAGAATTTATATTTTAGGCATATGAATATTTAAAAGGATGAATCACTTTAATTGGGACTTCATCTGTATTTAAGAATTACCTTTGATATGTAGCAAGGCTAATGTATCTATCCTTGGAGTCCACTGGTGTGGCGCTCAAAACATTAGTCATCAAAAGGCTTGACTGAGTTCTGTCCATATTCAATTCTGAGTTTCCTTAACTATCAGAACACTATTTGTATTTTGCCTTGAAGTGTTATTTATATTTTTTACATGCATGTTTTATTTACCAGGTTAAGCTGTATATTCCTTTTGAGTAAAATTGTGTCTCCTTTGTAGGAACACGCTGTTGTACACCTTGGATACTCCATAATTATTGTTGGAGGTGTAAGATGATTTGGGTTTATTACTTCAAACCTCTTTACACTCAATTTTCTACCTCAAAATTTTTAAACGTGTTGTATACTACTCCAAAGGATTTTTATAAAGATTAAAGTAGATGACATTTTCCCGTCACTTAGATGTTGTCTGAGGTTTGCAGAACAGAAAAGAGAAAGGACCTAAGTTCTTTATAATGTCATTGAGTCTTTTAGGGGACTTTATTTTCTTCACTGATCTATGTCTAGCTCCTAGAACAGTGCCTGGTAATCAGTTAGCACTTAATAACTATATGTTTTCTAAATAAAATTTTTATTGGAATATAATAGAGTATTTTGCATCTTAAAAAAAGAGTGGCATTTAAAACTTCCAATTGAGTTATTCAATATGAAAATATCAAGTATGCCTAAGTTTAAGGAAGCATAGGTAATTTGTCTACATGATGGACAAAGTAAATCATAAAATATTTTATTATTTCTCCCATTCAATAAGTAGCCATAAATGATGACAAAGATTTTTCTAGTGTTCCAAATTATCGATTTATCTTAATTGAAAATGCATCCTGTATCTGGTAGCAAATAATAAGTGTTTTGAAATTGACTAGTTATAATGAATCTAGATTGTAAGATGTCTTATCATCTTTTTAAGCAACTACCACCTGTTTACAAGTCACTAAAGTGAACTATTTTTTTTAAGATTTTATTTACTTATTTGAGAGAGAAAGAGCAAGAGAGAGAGAGCACACGGTGGAGGGACAGAGGAGAAGCAGACTCCCTGCTGAGCAGGGACCCTGCCCACACGGGGCTCGATCCCAGGACCCTGGGATCATGACCTGAGCCGAAGGCAGACACTTAACGACTGAGCCACCCAGGCGCCCCTAAAGTGAACTATTTTAATCACAAAACTGTATTTTCTCCTTCATCTGAGACTACTCACGTACTATATATTCATTTTGAAAATGGTCTGTCAGAGACAGCAACAAAGCTGCAGGCCGTCCAGTGACTTGAGTAGGGCTAAGTGCCACAAAGCTTTGGCTGCCCCAGGTAGCGCCATCAGGTGCCAAGAGCACTGAGAGGCTGTTGTCCAACCTCCCCCTTGGAGAGCATGCCCATTGCCACCTGCTTGCCAGCTACCTTAGTGCTTAACATGGTTCCAGATAATCAAGGTGGACACATTTCAATTTTGCTCTTACCCTTCCCCACATGGAGTGCCAGTTTTTTTGTATTGTGTTATTTCTAATTTCATATTGGCACTATGGAGCATGAAGTGCCAGGGAATGTGTAAGCTTCACCTGCCATTTAAAATTAATTATGAAACACCTCATTTAACATAATAAACACGTTACTCTGTTTCATGCACTTGAAATTTTATTTTGAAATGTCGGTGTCCTCTGCCACTTAGCTTAATGGGTTAGACTCTGGTGCTGATGAGCCTGGAGTTGCTAGTTCATTTTCCATAAGGTCAAATTCGTTCCCCATAGATAAAAAAAAAAAAAACAAAAAAAAAACAGCATTTTTCTATACTTTTTATACATTTTCTAATTAAGTGACATTTTGTATGTTATGAAAAATATTTTCTCAGGCTTTTTTTCCTTGGGTTTCACAACAACGCCAGGAGAAAAGGCTGAAAAGTATTTTCATTTCTAGTCTCACCTTACAGATGAGGAAATCAATGCTTAATGGGATTGACTGACTTGGCACAGCCAGGAATTTGCTAGGCCAGGTTCTCTGACTTTAAATCCCATTCTCTTTCTTCTCTAGTCTATTAACACAGCAATGCAAAAACTGCAGTCTGATTTTCACATTATTTATTTGTCCTGGAAGTGGCAGACGTTGGTTACTTTGCTTTCATTGCCAGCCAATTTGAATAGCAATTTGATAAGTTGCTGTTTATCACATATTGTGCCCTAGAGAAGTGCGGTACTTTCTTAAGCCCCCTCCCCCCTGACTGTATTCCATTGCATCAGTTTTAATACATGCAACCAAGTTTCTTCACCATCTTTATTTATGGCACGTAATCAGGATTAAGAATCAAAGTTCTGATAGTGCTAAAGAATAATGGTTCCGAATCAAGAGAAACTAGTCTTCAGATTTAAATCATCTAGCATTTCATAGTCTCTTTTGAACATCAAAATAAAATAAATGTTAAGTTGTCCTGTTCTCATCTTGACTATATTCTTTGGCTAGCTTGAACTGAAGGGTGCTTGGAGTTTCCCTGATCCCCCAAGGGAAATGGGAGATGGGTGGGGGCCCAGCTTTTCCTTGTGCTCTGTGCCTCCCTGATAACAGTCTCAGGGGGGTCCAAACATATTTGAAGCTATTTCAGGCAGGTAATATTGGCTCAGCATAAATGAAGTTGCTGGAAAGGGAAATGGTTTTACCTAAAATATAATGGCATACATGAGATTTGGTGAAAGAATACTATGTCCTCTGCTCCCATCAACTATGTAGAACATTTTCTTTCTTTCTTTTTTTTTTTTTTTTGTCAAAATGGGTACATCCATTGTAAATCACTCTTTTCCTTTTGGTTAGGAATTGTTAAAATAGTCACGCATGACTAAAAACTTAAATTTTCAAATGTTTTATTCAACTGTTGCATCCTTCGCTTTCATTTAAAGTGATGAATATTAATAGTTTGAATGTTTAACAAAGACACTTTAGAAAGTCATCTCTTTCTGTCTCTCTCTCTTGCAATTAAGTGAAGTGTGATAGTTTTGATGAGTAACTCCTGTTTCCAGCCGTCAGTCCTGTATGTTCACTAACATATTGATCTAAACTTTTTTATGTGGAGAAGAACTGAGCATCTGATGCCATTGCTGATTTTATAGCATGTGTAACATTTTATTTCTCTGAGATCACGTGCAATAAATCAGAAGAGTGTGACAAATATCTGGATAATTCAGGCTCAAATGTGATTACATAATTAATCGAAATCATTTCTATGAAGCTGGAATTCTTTGCTGAAACTATCCTCATTCCTTAAATTTCAATTTCTTGCTAAATAGGTGGAAATTTAATTTACTTCAATAAGGAGATGTTTGCTAAATGTATGCACTGAAGTGCTTTTCCGCTTAGTTTCCATTTTTTTCTTATAGAATTATAATTATTTCCTTATTTGTTCTGCCCTCCTCACCTAGGCACTCATCTTTTAATCTTCATTCTTCATTGTCTGGTCTATAATAGACATTCAAGAAATATTTGAAGGGATCCAGCTTATGGCTGAGTACTGCGGGTCAGTGAGTCCCAGCACTTAAAGCATGTATATCTGGAATTGAAAGGTCAGACCAACTGGTTGCCTGAAGTTTGTTGTACTTTATCAAGAAGTGCTTATCAACAGTCTCTGCAGCAGGATAGTTTGAGTTTAAATGCTAGGGCCATTGCTTATTGGCCATGTGGCCTTGACTAATTTATTTAATCACTCTGTGCCTCAGATTTCTCACCAGAATAGTTTTTGTAAGGCTTAAACAAGTTCATGTATGTAAAGTACTGAAAATGCACTTCATAAATTCTAAAGTATTAATATTACTTGTTATTATTGTTAGATAAGCTGGCTTTACCTAACCTATCAAGAAGATCCAAACCTACTATGCATCAGGAGAAGGGCTTGGCTATACAGATACATTGAGTGGGCTTCTAGAGGCCCGTTTGCCCTTTCATTCCTTCCATATACGGTGGAACATTCCAAAATCTTAAGATTTTTGTTTGCTTATTTGTTTTGGTTTTGCCTCTAATTTTTAGAGTAACTCATTTTCTCAAGAAAGTCCTTAGTAATATATATAATCATGGATGGACTAAAAATCCATTCCCTAGAAGTCATTACTTGCTGTTAATTTATCAGTTTATCAAGCAATTGGGCTTGTGAGATAACTTTGTTTTGAGAAGAGTGAAGATGCATAGATTAGAGCATAGGTGGTAGATCCTGAGTAAACAGAAGAAAGAACTGAATTCGGCAACCGAGACAAGGGAAAAGAGAGACAAGAAACAAGCCAAAATTGAGAAAAACAGGTGGATTTTCTTAGTTCTTAGAAGGCCCTTTCTCATGTCATCATTACAAAAACCAAAGAATCTGGCAGTTTGTCAACAGGTTAAACACAGAATGACCACATGATCCAACAATTCCAATCCTAGGTATCTATCCTAAAGAATTACATGCAAGACTTGAACCGATGCTTGGATATCTTCATAGTAGCAATATTCATAAAAGATAAAAGGTGGGAAGAAAAACAAGTGTTTGTCACTTGTGAACAGATAAACAAAATGTGATGTATATACATGTCATGGAATATTATTTAGCCATAAAATGTGACTAAATTTTGCTACGTGCTACAATCCAGATGCATGTACATATATATGCTATCATACAAATGGAGCCAGACACAGAGAACAAATATTGTATGATTCCACTTATTTGAAGTACCTAGAATGGACAAATTCATAGAGACGGAAAGTAAAAGAGAGGTTACCAAGTGCAGGAGAACAGGAGTGTTGGGTGGTTATTGTTAAATGGATACACAGTTTCAGTTTTGGCAGAAGAAAAAAGTTCTGGAAATAGATAGTGGTGATGACTGCAGAACACTGTGAATGTATTTAATGCCACTGAACTGTAGGCTTAAAAATGGTTAAAATAGTACATTTGATGTTGTATATATCTACTACAATTAAAAAAGAAATCCGGGGCGCCTGAGTGGCTCAGTCAGTTGAGTGTCCAACTCTTGATCTCAGCTCAGGTCTTGATCTGAGGATCGTTAAGTTTGAGCCCCAAGTTGAGCTCCACACTGCGAGTGGAGCATACTTTTAAAAAAAAAAAAAAAAAAAGGAAATCAATGAGGTTTGCTTTTCCTCCATTGTACAAGAGTGTATGGGACTTGCCAAAGGGTACCTAGCTCATTTCTATTTCTGCTACATTATGAGCTTCTACTCAAATATCAGATTCATTTCAAAGATTCCCTTTCCTTTTTTCAAGTTTTTTATTTAATTCCAGTTAGTGAACATACCGTGTTACATTGGTTTCCCTATACAATAGAGTGACTCAACAATTCCATACAACACCCAGTGCTCATCACTACAAGAACACTCCTTAATCCCTATCACCCAATTCCTCCCCCCCACTTCCTTCTGGTAACCATCAATTTGTTCTCTATAGTTAAGAGTCTGTTTCTTAGTTTGACTCTCTTTTATTTTCCCTTTGCTTGTTTGTTTTCTTTCTTAAATTCCACATATGAGTGAAATCATATGGAATTTGTCTTTCTCTGATTTATTTTGCTTAGCATTATACTCTTTAGTTCCATCCATGTCATTGCAAAAGGCAAGATTTCATTTTTTTGATGGCTGGATAGTATTCCATACACACACACACACACACACACACACACATATACCACCTCTTCTTTATCCATTCATCAGTCAGTAGACATTTGGGCTGCTTCCATATCTTGGCTATTGTAAATAATGCGTGTATCCCTTTGAATGAGTGTTTTTGTATTCTTTGGGTAAATACCCAGTAATGCAATTGTTGATTGTAGGGTAGTTCTATTTTTAACTTTTGAAGACTCTCCATACTATCTTCCACAGTGGCTGCACCAGTTTGCATTCCCACCAGCAGTGCAGGAGGGTTCCTGTTTCTCCACATCCTCACCAACACCTGTTGTTACTTGTGTTGTTGATTTTAGCCATTCTGACAGGTGTGAGGAAATATCACATTGCCGTTTTGATTGGTATTTTCCTGATAATAAGTGATGATGAGTGAACATCTTTTCAGGTGCCTATTGGCCATCTGTATGTTTTCTTTGGAGAAATGTCTGTTCATGTCTTGTCCCCATATTTTAATTGGATTTTTTGGGGTTTGGGTGTTGAGTTGTAAAAGTTCTTTATATATCTTGGATACTGACCCTTTATTGAATATGTCATTTGCAAATATTTTCTCCCATTCCATAGGTTGCCTTTTAATTTTGTTGATTGTTTCTTTCACTGTGCAGAAGCTTTTTATTGTGATGTAGTCCCAATAGCTTATATTTGCTTTTGTTTCCCTTGCCTCAGGGGACCTATTTTGAAAATGTTTCTATGGCCGATGTCAGAAAGGTTACTGCCTGTGCTCTCTTGTAGGATTTTTATGGTTCCAGGTCTCACATTTAAGTCTTTAATCCATTTTAAATTTATTATTGTGTATGGTGTAAGAAAGTGGTCCAGTTTCATTCTTTTGTGTGTTACTGTCCAGTTTTCCCAACACCGTTTGTTGAAGAGCCAGTTGTATATTCCTTCCTGCTTTGTCAAAGATTAATTGACCATACAGTTGTAGTGCATTTCTGGGTTTTCTATTCTGTTCCACTGATCTACGTGTCTATTTTTATGCCAGTACCATACTGCTTTGATTACTGCAGATTTGCAATATGATGTGAAGTCTGAAATTGTGATACTTCCAGTTTTGCTTTTCTTTTTCAAGATTGCTTCAGCCATTCATGGTCTTTCGTGGTTCTGTACAAATTTTAGGATTATTTGTTCCAGTTCTGTGAAAAATGCTGTTGGTATTTTGACAGGGATTGCATTGAATGTATAGATTTTTCGGGTAAAATAGACATTTTAATGACATTGGTTGTTCCAATCCATGAGCAAGGAATGCCTTTTCATTTTTTGTGTCATCTTCAATTTCTTTCATCAGTATTTTAGAGTTTTCAGAGTACATGTCTTTCACCTCTTTGTTTAAATTTATACCTAAGTATCTTTATTATTTTGGGTGCAATTGTAAATGGAATTGTTTTCTTAATTTCTTTCTGCTGTTTCATTATTGTTATATAGAAATGCAACAGACTTTGGTAGATTGTTTTTGTATCCTGTGATATCAGTTTTAGCAGTTTTTTGGTAGAGTCTTTTGGGTGGTCTATGTATAGTATCATGTCATTTGCAAATAGTGAAAATTTTACTTCTTTCTTACCAGTTGGGATGCCTTTTATTTCTTTCTCTTGTGTGATTGCTGTGGCTAGGACTCCCAGTACTGTGTTCAATACTAGCGGTGAGAGTGGACATCCCTGTCTTGTTTCTGATCTTGGGGGAAAGACTCAGTTTTTCCCCATTGAGAATGATGTTACCTGTGGGTTTTCATATATGGGCTGTATTACGTTGAGGTATGTTCACTCTAAACCTACTTTGTTGAGGGTTTTTTATCATTAGTAGATATTGTATTTTGTCAAATGATTTTTTCTGTATTTGTTGAAGTGATCATATGGTTCTTATCCTTTCTCTTATTGATGTGATGTATTACCTTGACTGAGTTGCAAATATTGAACCACCCTTGCAACCCAGGAATAAATCCCACTTGATCTTAGTGAATGATTCTTTTTAATGTATTGTTGGATTCAGTTTACTAGTATTTTGTTGAGGATTTTTGCATATTTGTTCATCAGAGATATTGGCCTGTAGCTCTCTCTCTTTCTCTCTCTCTCTCTCTCTCTCTTTTTTTTTTTTTTTTTTGGTGCCTTTATCTGGATTTTGTATCAGGGAAATACTGGCCTCATAGAATAAATTTGAAAATTTTCCTTCCTTCTCTATTTTTGGAATAGTTTGAGAAGAATAGGTATTAACTCTCCTTTAAATATTTAGTAGAATTTGTCTGTGAAGCCATCTGGTCCTGGTTGTCTGTGAAGCCATCTGGTCCTGGACTTTTGTTTTTTGAGAGTTTTTGATTACTGATTCAATTTCTTTGCTGGTAATTGGTCTGTTCAAATTTTCTAATTCTTCCTGTTTCAGTTTTGGTAGGTTATATGTTTCTAGGAATTTATCCATTTCTTCTAGGTTGTCCAATTTGTTGGAATATGGTTTTTCATAATATTCTCATGATTGTATTTCTGTGGTGTTGGTTGTTATTTCTCCTCTGTCATTTGAGATTTTATTTATTTGAGTCCTTTCTATTTTTTTCTTGATAAGTCTGGCTAGAGACATCAATTTTAATGATTTTTTTTTTTCAAAGAACCAGCTCCTGGTTTTATTGATCAATGTTTTTTTGTGTGTGCTTTTTGTTTTGTGTTTTGTTTCTATATCATATATTTCTGCTCTAATCTTTATTATTTCCTTCCTTGTGCTGGTTTTAAGGTTGTTTTTCTTTTTCTAGCTCCTTTAGGTGTAAGGTTAGGTTGTTTGAGACTTTTCTTGCTTCCCTAAGTAGGTCTGTATTGCTAAAAGCATCCATCTTAGACCCACTTTTGCTGTATCTCAAAGGTTTTGAATCATTGTTTTCATTTTCATTTGTTTCCATGTACTTTTTAATTTCTTCTTTTATTTTGTGGTTGACCCATTCATTGTTTAATAGCATGTTATTTAACCTCCATGCATTTCTGCTCTTTGCAGGTTTTTTTTCCTATAGTTGACTACTAGTTTCATAGTGTTGTGGTCAGAAAAAAAATGCATTATATGACTTCAGCCTTTTTGAATTTTTTGAGGCTTGTTTTGTGGCCTAACATATGATCTCTTCTGGAGACTCTATTATGTGCATTTGAAAGAATCTGTGTTTGGCTGTTTTAGAATGGAATGTTATGAATATATCTGTTAAGTCCATCCAGTCCAGTGAATCATTCCAAGCCATTATTTCCTTGCTGATTTTCTGGTTAGATGATCTATTGATTTAAATAGGGTGTTAAAGTCTCCTACTATTTTTGAACTACTATCAATTAGTTCCTTTATGTTTGTTTTTAACTATTTTATGTATTTGGATGCTCCCATGTTGGGTGCATAAATTTTTACAATCGTTATATCTTCTTATTGAATTTTCCCTATTATTATTATTATTATTATTATTATTAGTCTCTTGTTACAGTCTTTGTTTTAAAGTGTATTTTGTCTGATACAACTATTACTACTCTGGCTTTCTTTTGACATCCATTTGCATGGTAAAATGTTTCTCCATCCCCTTAACTTTCAACCTGCAGGTGTCTTTAGGTCTAAAATGAGTCTCTTGTAAGCGGCATATAGATGGGTCTTGTTTTTTGATCCATTCTGTCACCCTAGGTCTTTTGATTGGAGTGTTTAGTCCATTTACATTCAAAGAAATTATTGATAGATATGGATTTATTGTTATTTTACTGCCTCTTTTGTGGTTGTTTCTGAAGATTTTCTCTGGTCCTTTCTTGTCTTTGTCTCTTTCATGGTTTGCTTCTTTTCTATAGTGTTATGTTTGGATTTCCTCCTCTTTATTCTTTACATATTTATTAGTGATTTTTGATTTCTGGTTACCATTAGGTTTATATATGTAACCTCTTCTGCATATAGCAGTCTATATTAACTTGATAGTTGTTTATGTTGAACCCATTCTTTTCTCCTCTCCTCCCCACGTTTTAGGTATGTAATATCATATTTTACACCCTTTTATTTTGTGACTTCCTGGACTGATATTTTACAAATATATTCATTTTTATTGCTTTTTGTGTTTCCTACCTTCATACTGTCACTTTTGATCTTTCCTTTCTACTCAAAGTCTCTCATTCTATTGTGAATGGTAGCCTTGCTGGATAGAATATTCTTGACTGCAGATTTTTCCCAGTTGGCATTTTGAATATATAATGCCACTCCCTTCTAGTGGAAAGTTTCTGCTGAAAAGTCCTCTTTTAGCCTTATGGAGTTTCCCTTGTATGTAACTTTCCTTTTTTTTGCGTTGCTATTTTAAAATTATATATATATATATATATATATATATATATATATAT
>NW_022589708.1:16379672-16403648 GCF_004348235.1 Phoca vitulina | reverse complement strand
TATATATATATATATATATATATATATTTTTTTTTTTTTTTTTTTTAATTTTGTGACTTTAACTACGATATGTCTTTGCATGGATCTGCTTTGGTTGATTTTGTTTGGAATTCTCTGTGCCTTCTGGATCTGGATATCTGTTTCCTTCCCTAGATTAGGGATGTTTCCAACTGTTATCTCTTCAAATAAATTTTCTGCCCGTTTTTCTCTCTCTTTTTCTTTTGGGACTCCTATAATGTGAATGTTATTACATTTGATGGAGTCACTGTGTCCCCTAAATCTATTTTCATTTTGCATAATTCTTTGTTCTCTCTTTTGTTCAGCTTCTTTCCATTACTCTGTCATCTAGGTCACTAATTTGTTCCTCTGCTTTTTCCAGCTTGGTGTTCATTCCATCAAATGTGTTTCTCATTTTATTTATTGAGCCTTTTATCTCTGTTATGTTATTTGTTATCTTTGGGTTAAGGGTCTCACTCATGTCTTCCACTCTTTTCTCATACCCAGTCAGTACCTTTATGATTATTACTTTAAATTCTCTATGAGGCTTGTTACATATGCTTGCTTCACATAGATCTGTGGCCATGGGCCAGTCTTGTTCTGTCCTTTAGGACAAATTCTTCTGTTTTCTCATTTTGCCTAAATCTCTGTGCCTGTTTATCTATTAAGATAGTCAGCTTCCTCTCCTGTTCTTGAGAGTAATGGCCTTATGAAGAAGAGGTCCCGTAGTTCCCTGCAGTGTAGTGTCCCCATCCCCCAGGTTCTGGCACTTCAGGGAGTGTCTCCAATGTGTACTCAGCTGTTGTGTCCTGGCCATTTTGTCCTTTAGGCCAGTTGTCTGCAGAAGCTCTTTTTCCCTGTTGTGGGCAATGTTTGGTCCCTGGCCAGAATGTGGCATGTTTTAACCAGATATGCTCTGGTCTGATTGTGAAATGACACCTGTCACCACTGCCACCAGAATCAAGGCCCTGCAAAACTCCTAGGTCTGGAGACATGGTAATGGCAGGGTTTGGGGCCAGTCTACTGATGGAGGGGGGCCCACCACACTGGGACTGAGGCACGTATGACTGGGAAGGGTAGTTCCACCAGAGGCCAGTGGAGGTGTGGCCTGGTGTAAGACAGTTAGTTAGTGAGTGTCCATCTGTGCTTGTTCCTGCAGGTGGTCCTATGCATATGCTGTGAGACAGGGGAGGGAAATGACATCAGCCATTTCCTTTGTTCCTTGAGGGGTCTGTCCATGAATACCCCCTCTCAGGGACATGCTTGGAGATGAACAAATAATTTCCCCACTGTGTGCCCCAGGCATTCCTTACATTGCTATTTCCACACTGTATGTTTGCAGGCTATTTGCTCTGCCTTCTCTCCTATAGTAGTGTAGTACCCTCCGGGCTCTCCCCAAGCCAAGCCCACTGACCTTTAGAACTCCAGGCTTTAAGATCCAGCGTTTGCAAGAACTCAATGAAATTCAGCCTCCCTCACTTTCCAAACCAATTGCTATGGGAATTCATCTTCCTGTCAGGGCTCCCCTGTGTCTTGGTCTCTTTCTTTCCTTTCTATGTGACTTCAGCTTCCTCCCCATCACAGTGGCCATGATCTGTTTCTCTCCCAAACTATGTCTCTGCACTTCCTACCTTCTTTGATGTGGCCTCTTCTCTACCTCTATTTGTGGAGTTTGCCAGTCTTCAAGTTGGTTTCTGGGGTATTTAGGATGATTTGATAGTTGTCTAGTTGTATTTGTGGGACAAGGCGAGTCTAGGGTCCTTCTACTCCACTGCCATCTTTCCTCTCTCCTCAAAGGTTTATTTTCTTTATAGCTTTTTCTTTTCTTTTCTTTTTTTAAAGATTTATTTATTTATTTGACAGAGAGAGACACAGCGAGAGAGGGAACACAAGCGGGGGAGTGGGAGAGGGAGAAGCAGGCTCCCCGCTGAGCAGGGAGTCTGACATGGGGCTCGATCCCAGGACCCTCGGATCATGACCTGAGCTAAAGGCAGACGCTTAACAACTCAGTCACCCAGGCACCCTCTTTATAGCTTTTTTTAATGCTAGTCTTGCTCAGTGAAACTCATTGAATTCTTAGGTTGCTATTTAATAATACCTAAGATCATCATAGAAAAGAAATGAAAATGAAAATTATTTTCAAATAAATGGTTTGTTGAAGGAAGCCATTAAAAATAATTCCCAAAACTTTTATTAATGACTCTGATGTACCAGTATTAAGGTATGCTTTGGGTCCTTCAGCAACTTTGAACTTGGTTGGAAAGACAGACATAGAACTTAAATGATTATCCTATCAATACATGGCCAAAGATATATAAGCAAAGTCTTCTGTGAGTGCAAAACACAGTATAAATCACATTAGGAAGAACCAAGATGCTTTTAATAGGAGCAGCTGTACACAAAGTAGGACTTGGGGGGATGTATGTAATTTCAGTAAGTAAAACAACATGAGAAGGGTATTTTAGTTCGTGGAAATAGCACAGGCAAAGGTCAGAATCCAAAAAGAAAAAATCTGTGGTATGTTTGGAAATGTTATATAGTCTTATTTTCGGTTTTTCTCTGGCTATCAAGAAGGTCAGAGCTAAAAGCTTAAGTCATAGTGATTATTTCCTCAGTATTTAATAGATTTTCTTTCTGCTCTTTACTAAGTATTTTTTCCTTGTTCTAATTCAAAGCTATATTGCATATGTGTCTTTTATTTTAAATCATCTACAATCATTTTGGAAGTACAGTGGATATTGATTATAAATGTGTTTAAATATAATTCCAGTTTGTCTTGAATCAGTGGCTTGCTGCCAGCTCAGCCTAAGCACACCTCATCTGTAGTAAAAATGGCGTTTTTGAAATTGCTTAAGTATTTCTGTTAGAATAACACCAACTGATCTTTTCTCTTGAGTACCATGACCATCTAGTTTCTTTGAAAATCATAATTCTTTTTTTGACACTGACCTTTACCATACAATCTTTCATAAATTATTTTTACTGTCCAAAAGATTGACTAATCAAATCATCTATAACCACTGTATATTTGCTTTTACAAGACTCTATATGCTCTGCCAAGGATATAAGTTGTTTCTAGTTACATTGTGACTATTCAGGGAGTTTGTAAGAAAGTACATATGCAAATGCTTTTTTTCCAATAATTTTACCAACCAATCTATAAACTTTAATAATCTGAGGCATCTGTGTGCTAGTTCAGTGGACTTTCTACTACAACTATTGTCTGTTTGTCCAGATGATCATAAAAAAAGCATTATTAAAAATTCTCTCAGTACATGAAACAACATGATGCCATATAGTCTTACCTTGAACCTACAAAACTTGGATTTAGTGTTTCGCTTCTTCTTTCAGTGATAGCTTCTCCTCAGATTTACTTGATAGCTCACTATTTAATGTTTTAGACCATCTAGATCTTGGCTTGTGTCTTTGAAGTAGAACCTTAGCTTCCAGGCAACATTCTACTTTAACAGATGTAGATGTACTCAGCAATTATTCTGATTTTATTCTTATTGTTCCTGAAACTTTACGTTAAAAAAAAAATCACTGTCACACATAATATCCTATTTGCTATGTATATCATCCTTATATCTCACTAATTTTGTCAGTGAAGAAGCCAAGGCTTAGAAACTTCAAGTGATATCCCCAAATCTAATAAGTGATGTAGACAAACCTTACACCATAGCCTCAAATCTTTGTTCTCTGTGTTGCTTCTTGGCTACTTTTTTGAGATCATCAAGTGGCTAAAAACCATTGCTTTTACTGAATTTTTCTTAATAGCACAAGTAGACATTTTCCTTATAGGTGCTGAGGACTGGAAAATGTAAGGGTAGTTTATATAGCTTAGTTCCGTTGTTAAGGAAGCGTCACTTTTGGTTTGTTGTAAGTGATATAACTCAAGATTAGTGTTTTACTTAATCCACTGGAAATGTTGGATTGTCTGTGCTTTTATTTCATCTTAGACAATATAAACTATGTGGTGAGGGTCTGGGTAAGTTTCTTGTCTGGTTAAGAAGCTGAATCAAGGTGAGGGTGAAGTCACTTTTGATGCGGATCTGGGCATATAATTGACCTACATAATAAATAAAGCCCGATAACATTGCATTTTTGATAAATAACTGCTGCGAGTGATCGTTCAAGAGGGCAAAATGGATTCAAAGGGGACTGTTCACTAAATTGCTGCGTGAAGGTTCAGCACCACGGGCAGCTCCCAGCAGAAAGGCTACTCTGCTATTCTTACTTAATCAGTACTTTTTATCTTACTCTTTTTTCATATCACCTTTTCATGAGGAAATCTTTTTCATTGTTCAGTTAGAATTTAGGGAGATCAGGTTGGAGAAAATACTTGAAAATGTGTATCTAGTTGGAAATGTGGATACTGGGATGCCTGGGTGGCTCAGTCGGTTAAGCGGCTGCCTTCGGCCCGGGTCATGATCCCAGGGTCCTGGGATCGAGTCCCACATCGGGCTCCTTGCTCAGCAGGGAGCCTGCTTCTCCCTCTCTCTCTCCCTCTGCTTGTGCTCTCTCTGTCAAATAAATAAAATCTTTAAAAAAAAAAAAAAAAAGGAAATGTGGATACTATGCCCAAGATACTAGTTTCTCTGTATTTATGTAATCTGTAGTACATACAATTTTTTTCTTACATCTGCCTTAATTTTAATTCTTTTAGCATTTAAGTGAAAAAAACCCATATAAATAATTTTTACTAAAAAGTAACTTTTTATCAGTCAGTTTTTAAAAACAAAGTTATATATGAGTCCAATATTTGCTTCTAGCCTGGTTTCCATAAATACTACTGAACAATGATGAAGCTTTTCTCACTGAAGAGTAGACTTGGAAAAAAATAATAGAAAAGTATGTAATAAAGAGCAAGATAGGGAAGGGAAAATTTCTGGCTTCTCTTTCCTTCTACATTATTAGTACCTTTATGGTCAGGCATACATTTTTGGGATAATCAATAGTGGATAGAGTGATACACTAGTTTAAACTCTCAAGTAGTTTTAAATAATTATTAAGAATTGTGTTTCCATCATTAACTTAAATTTACATAATTCTTTACTTAGTGCTTTCACATAAATAACAATTAAGGTAATGAATGTGGTTAAAACAGTAAGATAATTTAAAAAATTCTGCTCCGCTCTCTTTTTACCAGATAGTCATCAACGTCTATGAGAAGCTGTTGGTGAATATTTGGACATGCTCTTTTAGGCCAATCTGCAGTTTATTCTGAATGTATGACCCTTAAAAAGAACAATTTTTCTTTATAACTTAAGAATTAGAGCTTTGTAGTACTGAGAATTATGCCTACTTTAGTACAAATTAGCTAAGGAAACTTAATTGTTTTATTGTCCACCTTCTCTAGATTTCTAGTAAACTTCACTACATGTACAAAAATTCAGTACATTATGTTAAGTAATTGAATAAGCCATTCTTCTACAACTCTCATTTTACTATCCATAGATGTTTCTGCGTGCCTGATGTCATTTTATATCATTTATGAATGAGAAATTGCAGTGCCTACCTGATTTTTCCCATTCTCTCTGCCCCACCTCCCATTCTCTTTAATCTCTTAGAAATAAAGCATGTATTCCCACCTGAGGGCTCTCTAAATTGTTCCTGGATTCCTTTTACTTACTATCCTGTGTTTCTCTTGATTTGCATAGACAGTGCCCTGAAATGGAAGTGAAGTGGTGAATAGAGCCCACAAGACTCCTGTTCATATATTTGCTGGGTGAGACATTTATCTGAGTGAGAAATTGGTTTCTGAAAATAAGGCTTTCCTTGTAGTTCATTGCCTATCTCAAAATATATTTTCCTATATGGCTTATTACATGTTATTCAAAAGTTTCATATCTCTTTCCAACAACAACAACAACAAAAAAAAAAAACTTAAAAAATTTTTCATGAGCACAAATTGAAAAGCAGCAATTGCTCTTGATACTCGGTTCTTACACCAACTGTGGAAAATGGTTAAGGCTCACAAAGTGCATTACTCTGGCCAGACAGCATAAGCCAAGGCTGCCCAATGTGATTAAACTGAATTGAACACCAAAGGCGGCCTGTACCAGATACAAACTTTAGGAAAAGAAATTGAGTTGTGTTACTGTTACCACACGACTTTACTGCAAACACAACAGGATCAGCACCTTTAGGTACTACTCCAGAAAAAAGGTGGGGATTACATTACTTAAGCTGGTGTTGTGTTTATTTCTTTGACTTAACACTTCATTCCCAGATATCAGCCTGAAGGACATTCCCCTCCAGCTTGTCATTCTCATTGGGCCCTCTCCTAAGATCTCCGTTGTTCTGCATTAAAATATCATAAAATATTTTTTTCACATCTCCTTCCAGCAAATGAAGAAAAGTCAGTCTTAAATTTCTACTCATGAAATTCTACTGAGAATGAAATCCCATAAATATTAAAGAAACTTCCCAAATGTTCTAGAACAATGCATATTCAGTTAAAATCAGCACTAAAATAATGATCAAGCTCTTCAGTTAGAAATGAGTGATAGTTTTAAGAGTCCCTAAATAAATGGGGATTTCTGACATATTTAGGAATTAAAGCTTATGAAAAAGTTATGAAGGCTTCCCCTTTTATTATATAAAAATCACTTCCTAAAACCACTCTAATGTATGTTTATATTTATTAACAAAGTGAAAAATTGATTTACTACCTTTTTAAATTTATATTTCTTGGATTGACAAGAGTAGGCATAATACCAATTGCTAATATTAAAGCTTTTTAATTTTTAGCATTAAAAAATAGGCACTATTATTCATTTTTAAGTCAGCAAAGCAGACGATTCAAAGGAACTTGAAAGAAAGCATATAGAGTCAAATGTTAGAAGTGTTAAATAGTATACTTTAGACCTTATTTATTTATTTTTCTTTTTTACTTTTAGAGAAAGAGAGAGTGCAAGTACAAACAGGAGATGAGGGGAGGGCCAGAGGTAGAGGAAGAGAGAGAATCTAAAGCAGACTCTGCCTAGTACAGAGCCTGTCTCGGGGCTTGATCCCATGACCCTGAGATTATGACCTGAGCCAAAACCAAGAGTCAGATGCTTAACTGACTGAGCCACCCAGGTGCCCCTAGATATTATTTATTTTTAACATGAACTTTCAAGCATGATATATTTACCTGATCTATAAAAGAAGGATCGTTTTGAAAATACATTTAAACATAAAAATATTTATGATGATTAACATAAGATAATAAAAAATTTAAAAAACATAAAAATATTTATTTTAGATATTGAAAATTATCTTCAGAGTAAATTTTCTTTCAAAACGTTTAGTGGCATATTTCTTAGATTACTTAAACATATCTTAAAATATTTCTACTCCAAAAATGCAATGTATTTTAAAATAAAGAATGAAATTGAGATTTAAAGATATGTTCTCATTAATTTCCTTTTAGTTATCAACTCATGTTTTTCAACCTATATTAAAAATGATGAGCCCCACATTGGGTTAGGGATTACTTAAATAAATATTTAAAAAATGATGAGGGCACCTGAGTGGCTCAGTCGTTAAGCGTCTGCCTTCGGCTCAGGTCATGATCCCAGGGTCCTGGGATCGAGTCCCACATCGGGCTCCCTCCTCGGCGGGAAGCCTGCTCTCCCTCTCCCACTCCTCCTGCTTGTATTCCTGCTCTTGCTATCTCTGTCTCTGTCAAATAAATAAATAAAATCTTAAAAAAAATAAAAATTAAAATTAAAAATGATGAGCACAAAAAAGTTGAGGAGCTGATTGTGACATTGCTCATGTTAATTGATGTTTTACTTTTACTTTTATTATGCTCTACAGATTTTGAACTTGTTTTCCACTCATTTTTGTTCTAAGAGTTAAAAGATCATTGAAGAACAAAGTTGTTAATGAAACCTTATAGAATCATGAGTATCATCTAGTAGTCATATGAAAAAGCTATACTGGAAAGTATCTTGAAATTCAGTTGAATACGAGAGTGTTTGTAAATACAGAAGGTACTAATGCCTTGAAGAAAGACTTTTGATATTTTTCTCTTTGAAAATATATGCAGATACATGAAAATACGCATTTTTAAGTTTGAGATAAAAATCTTTCCAAATGTGTTGTAATGAGATTATAACTCAAGAAAAGGCTACATTTCTATCCTTATGATCTCTCAAACGGCTTTTTGACTGGTAAATTATAGTTAAATGTGCTGGATAAGGCAGAAAGATCATTTCCAACTGATATGAATTTCCTTTTCCCTACCTCACGACCTTTGAATATTAGAGTTTTGGCATTGTTTTTGAACAAAAGTTAAAAGTTTAACAACAACAACAAAAAATGAACAGGACATAATAATTCATGCACTAAATAAAGATATAAAATGAAATGTAAGAATCTCTCCTCATTTCTAGTCTGCCTACTATTTTGACTATTTTTGATACCCATCTTTTGTTTCATCTATTTTTAGCAGCAACTATGAAATATAAGCAATGAACTCATTTGCATTAACCACTTTTCCTTCTTCCTTCTTTCATTTTTTAAACTTGTATTATATTTTTTCTTACATTGGTTGCCTTCATAGCTTTAAATGGCATATTGGAAACTGTATTTCTTGAGCAATCAACTTCTGACGGTATCTCTTGACTCCCTGCCATGTACCATAAGAAATTCCTTTCTTTCTTTCTTTCTTTTTCTTTCTTTCTTTTTTCTTTCTTTCTTTCTATTTTTTGTTGTTGTTGTTGTTGTTGTTGAGAGATTTATTTATTTATTAGAGAAGTTGGGAAGGGACAGAAGGAGAGGAAGAGAGGTAGACAGAGAATCTCAAGCAGACGCTCTGCTGAGTGCAAAACCCACTTGGGGCTCGATCTCATGACCACAAGATCATGCCCCCACCTGAATCAAGAGTCATAGGTCTAACTGATTGAGCCACCTGGGCACCCTAGGAATTCCTTTCCTCTTTTCCCTCTTCCAGCCCTCAATTGGTACAGGACTGCTCAGCTGAAATCCCTGAAGTTCTCTTCATCATATTCAGAAGGAGATCCAAAGCCCTTACCATGACCCACAAAGCCCTATGTACAATATCTGGACCCAGCCTTTCTTTCAGACCTCAGCTCCTACTCCTCCTCCCCCATTCTCTCTTCTCTGGCCTTGGGTTTCTTTCTGCAATTCAAACATGACCAACCAGTACCGGAGGCAGTCGTCATTGCCTGTAGTGTTCTTCCCGTGAACTGATTCATGCTTGTTTCCTCCCTGAGAGCACTTGCTTTATATATACCCTTCTAAAAATAGCTACACAGTCTCATTTCTCTTTGCTATCTATTCTGCTTTATTTTGCAATAATATTTATCATTATCTCAGTTTGTACTATAAATGTATTACCATATTGTTTTTCTTCTATAACGTAAGTTTCAGGACGTCATGCCTTTTTTTTCTGTTTTTGATGTTGAATCCACTGTCAAGAGAGTAGTATGTGGCACAGAACAAACACTTAGGTATTTGCTGAAAGAATTAATTTGTATGGTTTATAAAATTTACACCCTGTTGTATACTATTAATTAAGTGTCCAGTATTTTGTCTATAAGTTGATTCCAAAAATTTGAAAACAACAAGTCGTGTTTATAATATTATGAATATATAAATAGTATGCATTGTAGGATCCCTCAGTGTGATTGGGTCTACAGAGAAGAATATAATAGTCTGGAGCTAAATGCATGCTGTTCTCAAAGGAGAATGTTCTAAGCATCAAGGTCAAATGTCCCTTTTTTAATAACCCATCAATTGCTCAAATGATAACATACTTTATATTACTTTCATAGATTATCTTGTCAGTTTTTATTTTCCATGGAATTTCCAACTTTCATTTATCTTGACAGATATAGTGAGTGTGGTCTTCAACCACATCTCTAGAATAAGCTGGTTCCTGATTATACTGCTTGTCAAACATCCGGAAGTGGGGGACCTTCTTAAAAGCATATGCTGAAGTTGCCATCATTGATTTACTTCCATTGAATTACAAAGTTACGTCCTCTTCCTGGGTCTGACTCTTTCTCTTTGTTGGATTATTTGGGGTTTTTTAGCCAGAGTGCTCATGAGATATGCTTTGAGTGTAAATACATCTAGTAATGTCTTTATTTTGCCCTGATACATGGTGGATGGTTTGGCTAGGTGTGGATTATGTGTTGAAACCCATTTTCCTCCAGACATATTATTCATTGTCATTAAGCATCTTTTGTCACCAGTGAGAAGTCTGACACCAGTCAAACTCATGTCTCTGTGGAGTTTTTAATCCCACACTATTTTTTTTTCTTAAAGATTTTATTTATTTATTTCAGAAAGAGAATGCACAAGCGGGGTTGGGGGGGAGTAGAGGGAGAGGGATGAGCAGACTTCACGCTGAGCACAGAATGAGATGTGGGGTTTGATCCCATGACCCTGAAGTCATGACCTGAGCTGAAACCAAGAGTCAGATGCTTAACCGACTGAGCCACCCAAGCACCCAGTCCACATTCTTTTTTATCCCAAAAAAACTTTTTGTTTGTTTTTATCTTTGACATTTCATGAACATATTTCTAAGTGTATTCTTTTGTTTGTTTGTTTTTGTGTGTTTTATCTGGTATTATGTGGGTCTTTATTTTTCCTGCAGACCAGAGTATTTATTTCCTTTTTGAAAATGTTTTCCTTTTATTTCTTTATTTCCTCTTCTTATTGCCCTTTCTCATTTATTAGATGAGGTAACTTCAGACATTTCTGGATTGATCCTCTACCCCCTAATAATTCTATTAAATTTTTTTGCTCTATCTTCTGAGAGAAGACGTCTTATTTGTTATTTATTCATTTATTTTTGCTTCCTACAAATTTCAGTAACTATGTCCTTAACTTTCACAGTCTTCTTCCCCTCTATTTCTTCTTTTTCTTCTTCTTCTCCTTCTCTTCTTCCTCCCACCTCCTGCCTCCTCTATACCCCTCCCTGCTTTTCCTCTTCCTTCTTCTCTATATGCAATTTTGGAATCGGTGGTTATATATCTTGACTCATAATTGGAGCCGAGCTCTCCGTTATTGGAACATTTCAGAGTGTGGGAGGGGGTTCCTGATATATGGTATCACACATTGACTCCGGGGGAGTAGTTCTGTACTTTAAGTACTAGGGACTTGAAAAGTTAAGCATCTCAGCACAACTTTTAATTGGGGCCAAGTAGAACATCCAGCAGTCCATGAGAATTGAGTGTTCAGCCAGGAGCTTGAAAAAAGTCAAAGAGTTAATTAGAACTTAGGAAAGATTGGCTCAAGAGAAGGAGCCCAGAAGGACACCATACACTTTCCTGTGCGTGAGAAAATGCTGACCCAGACATTTCAAACCTAACTTTGTGCAGCCAGGATTGAGAAGTTTAAGTTGGCACATTTACCCTTGGATAATAAATTTAATTCAAAGAAAAGTAAAAATACACAGGAGGAGATTTGAATATAAAAAGTAGCTTGTGAGGAAAGATCAAGCCATAGGCTATATGTAACCAAATGCAAATATGTACCCTGGGCTTTCAGAGAATGGAAAAGGAAGAGGGGGGATGCACATAGCTGTAAAGGAACAGACACGCTTATTAAGCCACACGATAACAGTATATGGAAATGTCTGTTCATACACAGAATTAAAGTATCATCTACTTGGATCCGAAGTTCTAAATTATTTCTACTTTCTCATTCCCTGTATAAATATTATTAAAGCATATTAGGAATATATTTTGTTGTTTTAAAAAAAATAATATTTTCGTCAGCTTCAGATATTTTTCCTCAGAAGTCTTTTATAATGGGTATTATCTACATTAGCACAAGATCCTATGTTTTCTTTAGGAATTGTGGTGAATGAAATTATTTAAGCAAGTATGGAGAAAGCCTTATTCTATGTGGATGTATACAGTGAAGCCTCTACTGAAAATTCCTTTCTCATTGTTGCTAACAAGTGGAAAACAAATGCTCCTATCTAGCACAGTCCTGTTTTCCTCTTAAAGAAATCTTTCTCAATGATATCCTTTATTTTTTTCTAACCTACTTTTCTCTATGATAACATGAGATGAACAAACTTGTTCTATTATCATTATCAGATAAACCTGTAAAATGCACTCCTGAGGGTGAAAACATTTCTCAAAGAAATATTAACATAAACTTTATTTAACCAGTTCACATCAGTGCTCTTAAAAATCAAAGGAGGGGCACCTGGGTGTCTCAGTCTTTGAGAGTCTGCCTTCGGCTCGGGTCACGATCCCGGGGTCCTGGGATCAAGCCCCACATTGGGCTCCCTGCTCATCAAGAAGCCTGCTTCTTCCTCTCCTACTCCCCCTGCTTGTGTTCCTTCTCTCGCTGTGTCTCTCTCTGTCAAATAAACAAATAAAATCTTAAAAAAAAAAATCAAAGGAAAGACAAAAGGAAATATTATATCCATGTGTCTAAAGATTATACTGCTCTTAAAACTGTAGTTCCTCCCAGAAAAAATGTGGTGCACAATTATAAATACACAGCTGCCAAACTAAACATGCCTCTCTCTCTATACAATGAAACCACTTCAGTTTCTGTGTTTTGTATTGAGGATTTAGCTCAGTACACACGCCAGTACATTATTTTATGATGGCTACTATTACTTATCTCTTACATCCATGGAAAATGCCAATCTTTCTTAGAGAGAGCAAATTGTTTCCAGTTAAGGCAGTAGGACTTCAAAGCAGAGAAATTGAAAACAGAAATGTTTGGGTGTCATACAAGAACAGTCTTGGCACCAGCATAAACCCACTCTGTCCCTCAACCCCTGCTCTTTCCTCTGCCTTATGGAAAACACTAACCATGATCAGTAGGACATCAAGACATACCGAAATCTCCTGGGCTGCCTAAAGTGGGGCCTAACTGATTCTTGCTGCTCCTGTATGGCTTTTTTAAAATGAGGAAAAGATTGGGAGTTCTCCTTTTTGAAGTATAGAATTAATACATTCCTTGGTGGTGTCATATTCTTTAGCAAGGCTTAGAGCTCATGGGGTTGACCTTCCATTGTCCTTATAATCTTCGCACTTTTCATGTGTATTACCAGTTTATCATACTCTGAAATCTAGAGTTCAGTGGATAATTTAGAAACCTTGATATGGAGTATTTGGTGCTCAAACCATTGTTCCATCATAACGAGGGGATCATTAAGACCTCGGGTATTGAAGCTTCTCTATCACTAACCATGACATTTGCTTGGAAGGGCAAGACTATGTGAGACAAAATATTCATTTTGAGTAATGTTATAATTATATATGAAATAATGGTATTCATTTATATTGAGCCTTTAAGTTAAGAGTATGCAGAGATTCGGGGCGCCTGGGTAGCTCAGTCGGTTAAATGGCTGCCTTCAGCTCGGGTCATGATCCCAGGGTCCTGGGAACGAGCCCCACATTGGGCTCTCTGTTCAGCAGGGAGCCTGCTTCTCCCTCTCCCTCTGCCCTTTCCCCTGCTTGTGCTCTCTCACTCTCTGTCAAATAAATAAATAAAATCTTTTAAAAAAAAAAAGTGTATGCAGAGATCAAATATAAACAACTTGCACTTAGATTAATTAGAGAAACAAATGCAAATATTAGAAATTGAACACCAAAAAGGAAATACTTTAAGAAGTTCACAAAGAATAAAAAATGATTAAGAACCTTGAGAATTTTACTTACAAAGAGATCCTATAAAATACGTTCACACCAGGGACTTTTCTGCATGCAAGCACAACATTTTAATTCATGAACAGAAAACCAAAGAGGAGTGTAGGTTATTAGAATAAACAATATATGTTGTAATGGTTGAAATGCATTCTGAAAACGTGAATAAATTTAGTCAAAATGCTATCTTTTGTCCTGTTTTAGTGGCAAATGAGGAGTAGTAAAGATAACTTATGACAAGGTAAAAAAAAAAAAAAAAGCTGGAGTGGGGTGGGGGGTTTCTAAGAGTGCTACAGCACTCTTAGAAATATTTGCCTGATGACTTGAAGTTGAAGGGGTGGGGGTGGGAAATGGTATTTTGAAGACTTATCCCTGGGTCTATGATTTTATAGAACAGATGAAAAGAAAATCTCCATTTTTAGCAGCCAACTGCTTAATGTCAGACAGATGTTATAACCATGATTATAGGATTTTATTTAATTCAAAACAAAAGTATTTGGGTCTTATCTTGGCATGAGAGTTGGCTTTGTAATGATGACAGAGCACAGTTTAAACATTACACTAAACTATGAATGGTCAACCAAACAGAGTACTTAATTAAACAATTACTTAGGGAATTTCTGCTTTTAGTATAGTTTTTAAAAAGAGTTTATCCTTTGCCTGTTTAAGCTTGACCCCAACATTGCCTTTATTTATTGTTTGGCTCTGTTACAAATTGTCCTTGGTGCCCATCTGATTAAGTTGAAATTGGGCTTTCTTTTTTTTCCCTTTTAATGGACACGCATATGGAAGCATCTAGATTTTTCAGGATTCTGGTATATCTTTATATGTATATTTGAACCAGCTATGGAAAATAAACCTAAAATTAAGGACAGGACTTGTTCTGCATGACTTCTTTTTGAGCCACAATACAAAATAAAAGCTAGCAAAGGAAGATCATATTATAATTAACTGAAATAGTATGTTAAATGATTAGAGCAAAAATAATGTTCGATGGTCTCTCCATAGGCTTTGTCTTCTACCTTCCTTTGAGAAATCCTTTTATTTTAATATATTTGTATTTTAACAGTATTAGTTCTCTTTTTTTTTTTTTTAAGATTTTATTTATTTATTTGACAGAGAGAGACACAGCGAGAGAGGGAACACAAGCAGGGGTAGTGGTAGAGCTTCCCATGGAGCAGGGAGCCCGATGTGGGGCTCAATCCTAGGACCCTGGGATCATGACCTGAGCCGAAGGCAGACACTTAATGACTGAGTCACCCAGACGCCCCAACCATATTAGTTCTCATAACTAGGTTATTTTGGAAAAAAATTATTATTGCAGTATAGCATCGAACCACGTGTTCCCATAATCCTCTTGTTTTTACTCACGGAATTCGATGCAGGATAAAAGAGATCTATCCATCAAAAGAAAATAGTCAGTTTTCCCTTGAAAGTACTTATTTTTCTTATCCACTTTTCATTTGTATTCTAAATCATGTTGCCCATACAAATGTGATTACAAACTTAATTAATTTAATTAATCTACTCTTGGTCTACATAAGTCCTACTCATGTATAGTCTACAAACCAGTGCTATTCCTCAAACTGTTCCTGGTCCTTGAGGAGGTAAGAACAGACATTTGAGAGGCAACGTTTAGGAAATTTTATAGCACTTTAACAGAGTAATTTTTATGTCTGCTGAACTAATAATTTAAAATGCCCTTATATTCTATATCTTTTTTTCCCCATTGTATTTTTATTGTATTTTACAAGTATAATACTGGTTTGTGACAGATTAGGGAAAACATTGGACTTAGAGTGTAGAAAACCTGAGAAGTACTAGGCGGGATTCAAGGCAGCTAGCATGAGAGGAAAGGGAAGATGTGAGCATTTTGCTATAGATGAGCCAGGGTAGAATTAAGCAGTGATTCAGATAATAATGCATATTGAAGATGAGAATTCCAACATAGTCTCTGCTAATTCGTTAGCAGTTGCATCTTGAACAACATGGATTTGAACTGTGTGGGTCCACTTACATGCAGATTTTTTTTTTCAATAAATACAACATAGTACTGTAAATGTATTTTCTCTTCCTTATGGTTTTCTTAATAACATTTTTTTTTACTGTAGCTTAGCTTATTGTAAGAATACAATACATAAACACATATAACATCCAAAATATGTTTTGGTCTACTATTTGTGTTATTGGTAAAACTAGGCTAGGCAGTTTGAGGGGGCAAGGGAGTGAAAAGTTGTATGCAGATTTTTGACTGCATGATGGTCATTGCTCCACTGCCTGAATTGTTCAAAGGTCAGCTGTACCTGTAATTGACTCTCCCAGTATCCTCTGCCAGTCACACTCACCTGTGCCATGGTGCGCCCTACACCCCACCAGTTGGCGTACTTACTAACAGTGAGTTTTTATTCCCAAATGACGTTATCCTAGTCATTTTCCTGTAATTATGTAATTTAATTTAATGTTATGTAAAGCAATGAAAAATGAATACATAAGGGAAGGATATCTATTGTTTTCAGGATAAATAAGCTGAATGTTTTAGGAAAATTCGATAAAATCTATCTGCAAAACAAAACCAAACCCTATCCACTTCCAAAAAATGAAGAACTCGAGGCTGTTTGATAGTTATAGAAGTTTGACAATACGTGGTAAAAGCTATCTGGATTTTGCACATGATTTTCTTCTCAACTGTCTTTAAGTTCCTGTTTCACCTTAAAAAATTAAAATTGGAAATTGTAGGCGATATAGTATTGATGTGGATCATAAAGACTAATCAAAGCCATAGTTATTAGATATCTACTTTAGATGTTTTAAAAAGGCCTCTTCCTACATAAAAAGGTTAGGAAATGAATATTTCTATATAGATATTTAATATTTAATATAATTAATATATATTTAAATATATATATTTAAATTTGCCAGTAGCCAACTTTTTCATTTAATTAACCTGTTCATATCCAATTCTATTAGATGAAAAAACTTCTATAATTGTACCAGGTGTTTGTACAATTTTTGTACAAACCTTCATCAACATATTTAATAATTAATAATTATTTGCTAATGACTTTAATAAAATATTTATTTTTGAATTGGTTGCAAAAGAAAATTAGGTAGAAATCATGACAAATTCTCTTGGCTCAGTTAATCACTGCCATGGAAAGCCAATTTGTTGAGATAAAGCCATAGCTTTAATTAAACTTTTGGAATTTATAGTGTTCTGCAAGTATCATGTCGGGAATAAAGAGGCTTATGGAGAAACAATTGGACTTGACTACCACGTTGAGAGAACACAGGAGGTGGTGCTCATTGTTCATCCATTCAATAGCGAAACAAACAAGAACACAGTATTTGCCAGTCACTATAATTGGCTTCATATACTTAAGGGGGAAAATATGCCGCTTTTCACACTGAGTAGCTTATAGTCCGGTGGGAGAGACAAATGTGGTAACGGACTAGTTAGAATCCAATTTGGTAGGATACAATGTAAATGACATTTCTTGAGAACATGCTTTGAGAGTACACAAAAGCAAGACAGAACTGTGCTCATTTTCTGTGGTTTATTGCCTTCTCTAGTGAAGTAGGTAAGTAAGTATGGAGTGTAATGAAGATGTGGCCAGGAGCTGTACATTTTTTCTGCTGTTGTTGTTTATTATCTCTTAACAGTAGTTCCCTGGTGATAAGCTTACAAATAATTTTAATTTTCTCCTTTATACTTACCTGTATTTTAAAATTTTTTTTAAAATATATCCGTTATTTTCATAGTTAGAATTAGCTAATAATGCTTCTTTTCAAATATGGTGAGTATTACAGATTTAGCAGCAGTAGATCCTATTCATGTGGTTGGTGTTTCAAGAGGCTGGTACAAAAAAAGTCTCTAAGGATGACAACTCTAAAACAGTGCTTCTGCCTCCTGAGAAACAAAGTAGACTAGCCTGTCCACTTGCCAAGACAATCTCTGGGTTGCAAATCCAGTTGTTCCTAAACCAGGAGAGAGGATTGCTGTGCACAGGAAGGGTTTACATGGTGTTGAAAAACTTGCACTAATGAAGGCAGGAAATCTGACATCTTCCAGTAGATACCTTCCTTCTATTTCTTATTCTTCTTCCATTCTTTAATATGTAAAATTGATACATTTATGGATTCTATTTTATTAAATGGTGATTTTTAACAAATTCTAGATGATCAAGTGTAGAGAGATTCATATTTTGGTGGTTTCTCCCAGCACTCTTTGGTGGTCTTTGCTGTTACTCTAACAAGACAGAGGTTTGTAGAAAAGAAAATAATATATGGCATGCAAAGGAGGAAGCAAGTTTTTTTGGAAGCAGTATGTGATATGGTTTAAGTCCAAATCCTGTTCATTTTGACATTAGCTAGCATATCTTAATATTAGACAGAAATATTACTCATAAATAATGTTGAAGAACAAATATCAAGCAACACATTTATCATTCATTTAGCAGAAAGCATTATAATTATTTTGAACGTGTGGGTGAAATTACCCTAAGTTTGTTTTATGCGGAAGTCTTTATTTACCAGTTTTCCCTTAATTAGATGACATACTTGTGCGTGCTTCACCGTGTATACATAAAATATCCTATTTTATTTTATTTTATTTTTTTTTAAGATTTTATTTATTTGACAGAGAGAGACACAGCGAGAGAGGGAACACAAGCAGGGGGAGGGGGAGAGGGAGAAGCAGGCTTCCTGCCGAGCAGAGAGCCCAATGTGGGGCTCGATCCCAGGACCCTGGGACCATGACCTGAGCCGAAGCCAGACGCTTAACGACTGAGCCACCCAGGCACCCCAAAATATCCTATTTTAAACACAGTACTAAACAAGCATAAGAATGTCATATTTTTTATCTTAGTTTTCTTCTAAAATTTTAATATTCCAGCATATCTCTTTTTTCCCCCCTTTCTTTTCTTTTCATTCATTTTCTTTTTCTTTCTTTTTCTTTTCCTCTTTTCTTTTTTTAAATCCCTGGCCTGTTTTAGAGCCTGTTTCTGGCAATTACCTGCTGGATGAGAATCACATTTCCTTTACTTCAGCCCCTCAGGAAAGACAGCAAATACTCCAAATGTCTCAAATGGCAATGCGCTCAGTTTATTAAATTTTCTTGTGTTACCCCTTAGGGAATTCTAGCAGCAATGGCTTTGGACTTTTTACCAGCATTTGAGATTTTTGCTGCTTTCCTCTGATATTCATTTATTGAAGACTTTTTGTTAAGTGACATTAATTTATTCCTTTTTATAAGTACCTCATTCACTGTGTGTGTATGAATTTCTTTCCTCAAAATCTATTTTTCATAAGTGTTTTTGGGAGACATCCAATGACATGCAGTTTTACTAATGTCTTTATAATGATGCCAAGTATTTAACATGAGTTCAACACATATTTATGGTGCACCAGTCCACCAGGCTTGACACCTCAGTAAAAGATGCTATTGCCCTCATGAAATCCAGTCTTTTGGGGCAACCAGCTTGTAAACCAGTGATAGAAACTCCTTACCCTTGCAAGCATTGTGCGGGGATCATTACTAACATTTGTTCTGCTAGTCCTCAGAATACATCTTCCGGGTTAAGTGATGTATCCTAGCTACAGAGTTGTAAGGAAAATGTCAAGTTTGAGTGTACAATCTTCTGACTCCAGAATAGATCATTATATATGTTGTTTTGAGGCACATCATGCCCTCTAAGTGACAGA
The DNA here is from genome assembly GCF_004348235.1 of Phoca vitulina. NCBI lineage: Eukaryota > Metazoa > Chordata > Mammalia > Carnivora > Phocidae > Phoca > Phoca vitulina. The sequence goes on along the minus strand of NW_022589708.1, from coordinate 16,384,314 downwards.
GTGGACTGAAGTCAGATACATGGATTGAGTGGGAAAGTTATTTTATAATGAAGAGAATAATTTCCTTTGTCACATTTAGTGTATTACTATATTATTAAAGTGAGCACTCTATAAAAAAAGAAAGCAAAATGGCTATAAGGGAGATACATGTAATCGATCCAGCCTGCTTTTCTTCCAACCTAAAGTTTCTTGGATAGGTGAAATTTAATTAATCTTGAAAGTACTTTCACATCCTTACTTCTTAACCTTTCCAAGACTTAATAACTTACCGTGTGTTGCTGCTCTGCCTTCTATCTAACTTATAGACATTCTTCCCTTATAGAGATTGAGAACATCTGGTTAACACCCTCTTGGTAATAACCTTTCATATTTTCTTGATTTTAAAGTAGACTTTGACGCCATTATTCTTGGAAAATGACATTTTTATATTGGAGTTCCTTTTGCTCCGTGCCTGTTGAATATACACTTCTTCTGTGGCTCATAGACATTTCCTTCTCAAGAGGTTTTCATAATTCTGAAAACATTCCTTCTTTTTACTGAAATTCTGTTGTCAATTACTTTGTTTGTGCAGCTGAGCATAATTTGTCCTAAAATGAAAACAGGAAATTCAGAAACAAATTTATGTTCTTAGGTGTTTCGTCTTTATGGGAACAAATACACTGTGTATTTCCAAACTGTGATTTTGGGTTTGCTCAACAGTGAAGTGTTAAAAGTAAATACTGTCACGGAAGTGCCTTCCAGTGTCAGGCCAGCTTTGGATCTGAGTCATTTTACTTATTTAACAGAGAAGAGATATTAACAAGATTCCCATCGTAAGGTCCTAGCACATTTTCAAATTATTAACAGAAAATATTAAAATTAACCGTTCAGGACCAGGAACAAGCATAATTGAAAACACACTGAGAAAAGCTCTATAAATAAGATCCATCAATTACTCAAGGTTTACACAGCTTGCTTCCTCTTGCTTGTAAATTACCATTATATATAAATGTTTTCAATTTCTTCTTGAGTGAAAAGGCTTCCCTCTAGGACAGAATATTCTAGGAAAATAAAGAAGGGGGATGTGTTTTATGAAGGGGCTTCTTTTCTTGAATTCATATTTTGAATTACATAAACATTTTTGAAGCAATTAAAATTAATCTATTTAAAGAAGAAAGTTATTTTAATAGTCTTGAACAAAAGTAAATGGATTTCTAATATATTTAGTGAAATCAACACAAGGTTACTGACAAAAGATGGTACATATATTTAATTTAAAATGTGACATCTTGGGAGAACATTAAATAATAGAAGAGGGGTGTCTGGGTGGCTCAGTTGGTTAAGCATCTGACTCTTGATTTTGGCTCAGGTCACGATTTCAGGTCATGGGATCGAGCCCTGCCTAGGGCTCTGTCGTCAGTGGGGACTCTGCTTGGGATTCTCTCTCCCTCTGGCCCTCCCTCTGTACATGCACACTCTCTGTCTCTCTCTCAGATAAATAAAAAAATCTTTAAAAAAAAAAGAAAAAAATAAAAGAAGATTATCATGGTACAGAACACACATATTTGGGGAATTTAGTTCATACATTTGGTGAAAATTTATCCTGTCAAATATATAAGTAATCAAGCTTTCAAAGATATCACACCTTTTTTTCTGGTGAATTAGGCAAATGTGACCTTTGTGATTTACATAGAAACCAATACTGATGTGTGTAAAAGGGAAAAATACCAACAGTGGTGAAGAGACAGTGCTCCCCTATCTATTAGGATCATTACCCGTCCATTGGTTTATTAAGTTTGCATTCTAAATTGTTTTTTTCTCTTAAATATTGATTATTCATTAGATTTTTTTTTGCCTTATATAAATTAATGCCATATTTAAAGTTTCCTGAGGAAATTTTTTTCTTTTCCTTCTTCTAAAAGATTTAGTTATTTATGTCAGATGCAGAGAGAGTGAGCGAGAGAGGGTATGCGGGCAGGTGCAGCCGTGCGCGGACGCGCGAACACATTTTCAGGGGAGGGGCAGAGAGAGCGAGAGAGGGAAACAAGCAGATTCACCACTGAGCGGGCATTCGGTGGGGCTCTGTCCCAAGAAATGGAGAGCACAACGTGAGCTGAAATCCAGTCTGTTGCTCAACCAACTGAGCCCCCCAGGCACCCCTGCGGAGGAAATATTTGATCAACATGAGGGAACTGAGTTTCTTAGAGTGTTGAACTTCCTAAAGCGGTTGAATCACTCTACTATTTTATTGCATAGTAGCTTCTACTTTTGAAATTTAATGTAACTGTTTTCCCTAAAATATGACAAATACTGTGGATAACTCCACTAGTCTCAAATGTCAGCACGTTATAAGTCATAATTGAATATACTTCAGGATAAACAATATAAACATACACTTCAGTATTAAAGATAAATTACTTATTAGGAAAGTATAGACACATCTGTTCATAACTTGTTCATCTTTTTTTTTTTCCTCTGTCTTACCTTAAAATGACTGCAATTACCTGAAAACAATAAGGTGCTTGAATCCATTGCATGTGAATGAAATGCAGCTACATCAAGATGGCTGCAGGGACGCCTGGGTGGCTCAGTCGTTAAACGTCTGCCTTAGTCTCAGGTCATGATCCCAGGGTCCTGGGATCGAGCCCCGCATCAGACTCCCTGCTCCGCGGGAAGCCTGCTTCTCCCTCTCCCACTCCCCCCTGCTTGTGTTCCCTCTCTCACTGTGTCTCTCTCTGTCAAATAAATAAATAAAATCTTAAAAAAAAAAAAAAGATGGCTGCAAAATTATATGTAATAAGCTAGAAAAAGAGAGTGAAGTCTTCTAAGTGCAGGTGACAAAATGATACATCTGAAAGGAGAGATATCACCAGAACACTAACTGAATGTTTTCAAGGTCTTGCATAGGACAGAGCTGACCTTGAAATTTTTATGACTTCTTCAGGAATATTTAAATTGTCTGTTTAGGGGCACCTGGGTGGCTCAGTCGGTTGGGCATCTGCCTTCGGCTCAGGTCATGATCCCGGGGTCCTGGGATCAAGTCCCGCATCGGGCTCTCTGCTCAGTGGGGAACCTGCTTCTCCCTCACACTCTCCCTCTGTGCTTTCTCTCTCTCTCTCTCAAATAAATAAATAAAATCTTTAAAAAAAATAAAAAATAAATTGTCCGTTTACCTAAATGTGCCTGCAGATATCCAGAATGATAGACAGTAGGAGTGAAATCAAACCTAAATATGTCTTCCATCCAATTTTTTTTTTTTTACCTATGAATCTTCAGTTTTCTTGTGCTGGACACTCTTGGGCTCTGCCTCTTCTTGTCCTATCCCACCTTTTATTCCAGCGACCAGGTGAAGGTAAAATAAGATACAGCTTACCCTGGCTGTCCTGTTTCTCCCTAATTTTCTGTCCCAAAGTGTCTCTGACACCACCATGGGACACTGGCAGGGAATCTCTGCTTGCGCTCACCCATGCATAGCCTGGAAATGTGAAGGACTTAGCATCCTTAGCATGGGCAGCCCTAATTACAGGAATTGGTAAAGGAATGCCCCTCTCTTCTGTTACTCCATTAGAGAATTCTTATGAACATTACGCATGGGGGCACCTGGGTGGCTCAGTTGTTAAGCGTCTGCCTTCGGCTCTGGTCATGGTCCCAGGGTCCTAGGATCCAGCCCCGTATCAGGCTCCCTGCTCAGCAGGGAGTCTGCTTCTCCCTCTCCCTCTGCTGCTCCCCTTGCTTATGTTCTCTTTCTCTCTTTCTCTCTCTCTCTGTCAAATAAATAAATAAAATCTTTAAAAAAAAAAAGAAGAACATTACGCATCGTTCTTCAGAGGGTCATGGTGGAAACAATCCAGAGTTGCCCACTGTATTGACTCACTGAAGGACTGACTTTCCCTCTCTAGTGATGCTGCTATTTTCCTCACTCTGGTTTCCTGGCATCACTTCCCAAGTTAAATCCCTGCATGCCAGTCTGTGTTCCAGGCACTGCTTTCCAGAGGGATGGGCACAGAAGGAGACGTGACTCACATTATTTATGCAAAAGTGCATTCTCTCGGCTGGTACATGGCAACACTTTTCATACATAAATTCCCATAATTTATATAATTTGTTTTCCAACTTCCTTATTAATGTGTGTCAATTTAGGGGCCAATATTTTACATGTGGTATAATCACCATGTTATAATATGGTTTAATCTGAAAGCAAATGCTTTTTGTCAAGATTATCTTGTCATATTTGCAAATTCCTCCATATAGTATTTTGGAGTGATCTAATCAGGTATCAGGTATGGAAAATCTTGAGGGATTTTGATTGGGATATTGTAATCCCAATTTATAGATTTATATGAAGAGAAATTAATTTCATAATTTTGTATTTTCTCAACCAGGAACATAAGTATGTATCTTGGATTTCTTACATTGTTATATATGCCTCAAGTTAATTTTATTCATATTTGCATACTAGTTGCTAATTTTATTTCTATTTGATTTCCATTTTTGTGGTTTTCTGAGATACTTTACTTTTTTTTAAGATTTTCTCTTTCTTTCTTTCTTTCTTTTTCTTTCTTTCTTTCTTTCTTTCTTTTTCTTTCTTTCTTTCTTTCTTTCTTTTCTTTCTTTCTTTCTTTCTTTCTTTCTTTCTTTCTTTCTTTCTTTCTTTCTTTCTTTC
>NW_022589708.1:16298372-16379662 GCF_004348235.1 Phoca vitulina | reverse complement strand
TTCTTTCTTTCTTTCTTTCTTTCTTTCTTTCTTTCTTTCTTTCTTTCCTTCCTTCCTTCCTTCCTTCCTTCCTTCCTTCCTTCCTTTCTTTTTCTCTCTCTCTCTCTCTCACTTTCTCTCTTCTCTCTTTCTTTCTTTCTTTCTTAGAAATAGGTGGGGAGGGGCAGGGGGAGAGAATCCCAAGCTGACTCCGCACTGAGCACGGAGCCTGAAATGGGGCTCAACCTCACAACACTGAGATCATGACCTGAGCCGAAATCAAGTGTCAGATGCCCAACTGAGCCATCCAGGTGCCCCGAGATACTTAACTAAAGCATTATATATCTAGTTAAGGTCAATATTCAAAAGGCTAATGATTTTAGATATTTCCATGGTATATCCAACTACTTTCTAGGAAGTATTAGTTCTAGCATTCTTTAGTTTATTCTTTTGGATATTCAAGGAAGAGAGTTATATCCTCTATAGATGAATGATAAATTTCATCTTCTTTTCTAACATATGAATCTCTTATTTCTTATTCTTTTTAAATTTTATTGACTGAAACCTCCAGAAAAATGAGTAACACTGTTAGTATTGTCTCTTCCTGTCTTTTTTTTCTGATGTTAATAGAATGCTGGCTTTTTACCCCCACTGTTCTATTATTTCTTTGGGGTTCTGATAACTACTCTTTATCATGTTGAATAAATTTCTTGGCATTTCCAGCTTACTAAGCATTTCTGTCAATAGTTGCTGGATATTGTCAAATGCTTTTTTTTTTACAGAGAGAGATAGAGAGAGAGAGAGAGATTGAGAGAGAGAGAGAGAGAGAAACCAAGAAACAGACTTTTAACTATAGAAAATAGTTATCAGAGGAGAGGTGCATGGGGGATGGATTAAATAGGTGATGGTGATTAAGGAGTGCATTTGTCTTGGTGATGTATGGAATTGCTGAATCACTAAATTGTACACCTGAAACTAATATAACACTGTAATGTTAACTAACTGGAATTAAAATAAAAACTTAAAAATTAAAAATACCTTTTTAACAAATCTGTTAAAATGTCCATATGTTATTTCTACTTAAAACTGTGAATGTTGTAATATTTACTTATAAAGTTATTAATATTGAGTGATCTTTGTAGAGCTGGAGTAACTCCACATAGTCATAGCTATTATTTCTTTAATATAACTTTGTGTGTCAATATTTTATTTTGGTTTCGGGTACCTAATTTCTCAAGTCATAATTTGATCTAATGGTGATGTTGCCTATCAGGATTGTCTATTTTTTTCTTATATGAACACCTTGAGTAACATAGGAAAATGTGCTCATTGAAGACTGATAAAAATCACCTATAAAAATTACTCATTTGTGATCCTACCTGGAGGATAATTTTCTGTCCAGTGCTTCTAATGTATTTTGTTCTGGTTGGTCTTTCTATTTCAATTATGCCTTCTCAATTTATGTCTAAGGAAAAGTATAAATTCCATCTAAGCTTCCCAAAGTATTAGGACAATTATCTGCCCATATTATGTATTTCAGATAATGATAAGACATTTATAAAAATTGCTTATATATTAAGCCACAAATATGTATTTTTAATTTCCTGTAAGTAGGAGCATACAGAATGCATCTTCTGATCATAATGCAATAAAAGTGCATATTCAGGGCGCCTGGGTGGTTCAATCAGTTGAGCATCCGACTCTTGGTTTCAGCTCAGGTCATGATCTCAGGGTCATGAGATCAAACCCTAGGTGGGGCTCTGCACTCAGCATGGAGTCTGCTTGAGATTTTCTCCTTCTCCTTCTGCCCCCCACCACTCGTGCACAGGCATGCTCTCTCTCTCTCTCCCTCTCTCTCTCTTTGTCTAAAATAAAAAAATAAATAAATCTTAAAAGAAATAAAAGTGCATATTTATTTTCAAAGACTAGCCAATAAATATGTAGGTAGGTAGGGAGGGAGGTTTGTATCTAGCCAGAACAAACCTCTTAGCAATTTAACATACTTATCTAGACGACTTTTTGATTAAAGAGCATTTTAGAACAGATTTTGTCACATTTAAAAAGTGGAGCTATAATAAACACTGTATATGTAAAATATGTAATTAAAATTTATAAAATAGCAGTAAATGCAAGTAATAGAAAAAACTAAGGACTAAATGAAATGAGCTAAGTAGTCAACTTTAGAAGCTAGGACAAAAGAAACCCAAATAAACATAAAACAGAAGAAAGGAAATAAAGATAAAAGCAGAACAAAATGAATAGAAAACAGCCAAAGTAGACGATAATAAACCAAGATCTGGTTCTTTTAAAATGCCAATAAAATAGACAAATTACTGCCAAGACTAATCAAGAAGAAAGACAGGGAACATAAATAACAATTACAGCAACAAAAAAAAGGAGAGATTAACAAGCACAAATACGTTTAAGTGGAAGAGAAATTTTGTCAATGTGTCTGTGTTCCTTTCTCAAACATAGGATTTTAGTATGACAGTTAAAAAACTTGGTTGCATGTTTTATGAAGAATTCTTGTACACTTTTTTCTATCTAGTGTATATTTTATGATTTTACATGACTACTAGGAAATGGGAGACCTTCTGAAATTGATTTAAGAATAACTGGCAGTTTTATATTGAGTGATTTTAAGTGCCAATTTTTAGATAAAATGAGCTGTTTAATTTAATACTTAATGTAAGTTTCATGGAGCTACAGGTGTTTACTTTTTTTTTTTTTTAATATCACCCATGCTTGCTCTGTCTACAGCTCTACTACTCAAGGTTCAGTCTAAGATCAGCAGCCTCACCATCACCTGGGAGTGCACTAGAAATGCAGATTCTCAAGACCCACTTGGTCCTACTGACTCAGAACCAGCATTCTGGAGACTCCCAGGTGATTCCCATGCACACTAAAGTTTGAGAAGCACTGTTTTTGCTAAATATATACTTAAGTAAAATGTGAATATATAAGGTCAGGGCAAACAACTCTTTTCTAACGGGGACAGTTTGAGTAAAATAGTTAACCTATAAATAAAAGGTCAAGTTTACCTATACACTGAAAGTATATTTATTTGGTTTATTGAAACAGATTCTAATTTTTAATTTTTATTTCTGATTTGAGTGCAAATAGGTTATAAGATAAATAAATATGTAAGCATGGAAATAAAGTATGTCTGAAAGCCCTTAAATATAATTAGGATATTATGGAAATTACTTCACAGTGGGTAACCCTTGCCATTGACTCTTCAGAAAGAAGGGGGAAAAAGTCACAGAAAGAATATCAGTGGTTAAAAATCTCATCTGTTAAACATATGCTGAATAATTCCTGGATTTGCTTTTATAACATGATGCTGCTTTAGTGCAGTTTTGGAAAATTGCTATTATTATTAAAAACAACAACTTCAGTTACTTCTAGAATAGCTGATTAAAGTAAAACTAGAAAAGGAATGAGTTGTTAGAATTTCCAGTTTGTTCAGAGCTGCTTCTTTATCCATAAAGGGGGCAAAATGCAAATGAGAATTTGCAGATGAGATTAATGAAATAAAGGAAGTCTCTAGCACTAATTAAAATTAAAAAGGATGAACAGATGGTCTTAACACAGCTGGAAGTATTCTGATGAAATTGTGCCCATGTGTTTACTAAGGCAGTTCTGTTGCAAAAAAACACACCTGTTTACTTTTCTAAGAGCAAAAATATTATTAAATGCATTTTTTGTTTACTGCTATTTTGGCTGTTAAATCATTCCTTCATTTTTCAGTCTCATTGTTTCCAGAGATAATCAGCTATAAGTAACTTAATAGCATACATACAAGTATGTATGCCCTTGAGTAAAATAATTTTAATCATGACATTCATATAGCAAGGTGATCATTTGCCACTTATTTTTTTTGACTGCAAAAACCACCCAAGGAGCATGTGAGAAAAAGATACAAGGATATGAATTCATTTTAATAGATTCAAAGAAAGTAATATTTAAGATCATTCTCTAAGCCTTATTCATTATTCAGTATCTTGTTTTTATAACATAGATGTAAGTGATAGATAAATGACTTTAAATTAGCTACATTTAAATGGTAAATAATAAGTAATAATTATTTTATCATTTTCCTAATAGAAATAATACTAAAAAAGTTCAAAGATTAAGGGATGATATCACGATAGTCCTATCTTTCAAGTATAATCATTCGTAAAATTTTGCTAATTATTTCTGAGCACTTTTCTACATATATATTTTTTCCTATTGTACTTATTTACAATCAGACTCTATGTACAATATTATATTCCACTCACCACTATTTATTAGGCAACTAAATAATTATTGGGGCATCATTACCAAAACCAGCCTCAGACCCAAACCAGGGTGATATGACAAATACCTCCATATTTTACTTGATTTTTAAGTATTTAAAGTCACATCCACAGATCCTGGGTTAAGACTTCACTGTATCTTACCAGAGGGCATAGTTCAACTCATAACATGCATTTATATTTGACAACATTTAGCTCAATGCGATAATGTGATTCTGTGCTTGATATAAGGAGGCTTTACTTTTTAAAATCACTTTTATTTCCTACCTAACAACAATCCTTTGTGGTAGAGAGAACTGATATTGCCACCGTTTTACTGATGAAAAAATGATACCATGATATGTAAGAAGTGAGGCTTTTCCCCTGAGCACTCAGAACCTATTCCTTGTGTTTTGGTTTCCATCCTTGCTTTGATAGGAAGTTTCTGACAGGGCTCCCAATGATGTCTGTGCCCCAGTGTTCACACTCTTGTATAAACTCTTCATTTTAAGTATGGTCCAGCCTTGTAACTGGCGTCTGATGAAGAGAGTACAACAAAAGTAACAAAATGTGATTTCTGATTAGGTTACAAAGCCTGAGACTTCCATCTTGCTAGCTAGCCTGTCCTTGGCTTGTTGGCCCTCTGAAGCCCTCTCACTTTCTCAGAGAAGCCAGCCGGCATGTTGTGAAATGTTCTTTGGAGGACCAATGACAAGGACCAGGGGGAGGCCTCCTGCCAACAGCCTGTGAGACACTGAGGCATTAGTCGAACAAACTGCAGGGCACTGAATTCTGTGCAAACCATATGAGTGAGCTAGGAAGCTGATCCTTCCCAGCTGAGCCTTCAGATGATTGCAGCCTTTGAAAGAACCAGAGTTAGGGGACTCAGCAAAGACACACTGGGATTTCTGACCTACAGAAAAGATAGTATCATAAATGTTGCCATTCTAAGCCTCTACGTTTTGGTGTCAGTTGTTACACAGTGATAGGTAAGGATAGACTTCCTCATACACTTCTGCATACCATTAACCGCAAGCAGTTGACCAAAGGCTTTTATCTGAAGGACTTATCTTCCAGCTTTTTTTTTCTTTTCTAAGCAGATTCCACTCTTTTCTATTGTGCATTGAGAAAGTGATATGTATCCATGGAATTCACTACATGGATATGAGAATGAGAAAGACAAAATCACCAAGGAAAATATGTATTCCACTATAAAAATCCTGTTAATCCAGTCTTATGTGTTGTTGATAAAGATTTTTTCCTCTTGCCTGGCAACTCAGATCACTCTCTTTAGGTGAAAAAAAGGATATGGAAATTATTTGAATGGTTCCTATTCATGTTTAAATCCTATGGGTAGAAGCATGTAATTTGGGGGCACAAGACTATGAAAAATTAAAATAAGATCTTCCATGATAAATGGAAATACTTGTTTAGTGGATGTTTTCCTACTATAAATAAATGATAATTTATTTTAATAAGCTTTTACCAATGGCAGTGGCCATATTGACTGTAGATTCCCCAGCTGGATTTTTCCAAGTTGGAACAGCAGCTGCTTATAGTGGATTTTGATTTGTGACACAGTTACACACTTACACTTGAAGATATATATCTTTGGGGGGAAAGGTGTTCTTAATGTTCTTTGTGATTCGTCTTCTAAAAAAAAATAGTGTCTAATTTTGTTTCTCTGAACTTACTGTCACTCTTGGAACAGGTATTTGTTGATCCTCTCTGTTGACAAGGGTTGTAGTCAAATTCTGTGGCTAAGCTATTCAGTCATTTATATCTTAAACTTTCTAGTGAGATAATATCTCAGGACAAAAATAACGATGAATTCTTCATTTTGTACTTTTGTTTTCAAGAGGATTTTCTAAATAAAATTCCCAATGCATTAGGAAAGAATTATATATTCTTGCCATGATCTCAAAGACATCATTTTCTGTTATCACCTGACTTCAATTTAATATATAGTTTTCCAATGATTAATGACCAAATTTAAAGATAATCTCAGAAATAAAGATTGAACACATTTTTCTAGTATTTTGCTATATTTCTTGTCCCTGGTACATTCTGTTATGCTTTTGAATCACTAGAATTTATTTACACAAAATCGTATGTCCTTGGCATATCACTTTTAAGGTGCAGTCATTCATTGATGTGCATTTCATCTTGATTCCATAGCAATGTGATGAAAATCCATCCCTTAAAGATGTTACATCTGTATAAATGAGAGCGATCTTTTCCCCCTCTCCAAAAACTTTGCTCTCCTATCACCCATAGAGTGAAGGTACTATAAAGAAAGACTAATTGTGTCTCCATGGAACCTAATATTAGGCAAAGAAAATGACTTCTGTGCACTCAAAGGTAAGGTTTGTTCAGTAATGAGATAATATATAAAGTTCAATGCTGAGTCTTATACCTATGCTATTTAACATTTTTCCTGAAGAAACTTGATTTAGTCATTTTTAATTGACTGTAAAGTATGAAATTACCTTGGAGAGTGAAATCAGAATCTGAGATTTCAATAAACTTTTGAGAAACAGTCTAATAATATTCAGTGAGTTGAAGTGTAACTAACCTTCTTGGGTGGGAAGCCATAGACTTTTTAAGTGTCAAAAAGACGATGAGTAATTTGTGATCCGATGTTCTTAGTGAATTTTGAGTGGACTGTTGTCTTAAAACAGACTTATCAAAGGCCAAGATGATAAGCTAGCCACTTATTATGAAACTCCCTTTGGCTTGCAGACCTTGTGGTCCTAAAAGCAGAATTGGAGGGGAAAAATGCTAAAGAAACACAGGAATGCTTCTCAGATTCTCTCTAACCTGGTATGTCTAGTTACAGAATTTGAAATGAAAGGAAATGAAAATATCTCACTCTAGAGAGATGAAAATACATAGAGTTTATTCCTTAGTGGCCCTCCATGCCCAGTGAGGATTTGGTCACTTTATCGTGATGTGGCTTATAATTTACCACAACCCTGTGCTGCGCATCACCAATGAGGATGATTAGAGACATAAAGTCATTGCACTTTCTCTTTCTTCTTAGTCCTTATCAATTTATCAATAAAGCATCTATGATGTGTTTAATTATTATTTTTAAAATCAGACATTAGTAAAATACAAAAAATAAACACTAATAAAATTTTCCATGGATGCACTATTCAATAACTTGATTAGTAATGAAATAATTACCTTCAAAAAAAAAAAAAAACAAACCTAATACTTTATTTCATTTGTTTAGCTAATCAAACAAATCAGCAAATTTTTGGCCAATAAAAAACGTAACCAAATTTTACAATCCTCCCACATTAATTAGAATGCTCTCATTTGGTCCCACTGAAAATTGAAGATGCTGATTAAAGTCTGCTCTATTTAGATGTAGATATTCCAGGCTACCGTTTACTTCAAGAAGGATAATAGATGTACTCAGAAGCAAAACCAAGACCATATTATATATATATATATATATATATATATATATAAAATTTCCTTCTAACAAACAAATGCCCATTTATGGAAGCTATTTATTTTTCTTCTCTGTGGCTTTGTTTGAGCCCTCTGATTCCCATGTGGAATACAGTGACATATTTACGTCTGTTCATTTGTGTCAGGCCTTTAGGAGGTACTCCCCCATTCCTACCAGACTGTTTGAAATAGCTCTTTGTCAGTTTCAGTTCACACCCATAAAATTGGCTTTAAGTTTCCACCTTGGTTGAAATTCCCTGGCCAATAACCTCCCTAACCTGAACCAGATGGGGAAAAGTTCACCCAAACAATTTTGGAACATGTTGACCTTGTCCACATATCACGGAGTAGGAGTTTATAAAACCTAATCTAAAGTCATGTTTTCCTTTCCTCAGGGTATGTCAAAGAAAATTCCTTACCCCTTCTAAGGTCACATACGTGTAGATCTACAAATCTCTAACATCTCCCTTTTCTCTCTCTCTCTCTCTTTTTTTTTCCCCCTTTTCTTTTTAAACCTGCTTTAGTTCACTGGGAGCCGTCCTGTGGCCTCCCTCCTCCTAATTTTTCTAGGATTCCAGGATGGCCAACTGGAATGCCTGCCCCCAGCCCTCATTCTTTCTGTGGTTTAGCAAAGTCTTCTCCTTCCTGTTGTGATCTCCCCACAATGGCTTCCATCTCTCCATTCATCAGGAGTTGTGCTCTTATGGTAGAAGAGGACAACTACCCTCTCAGACCTGAATTCAGTTCCTCCTACCTGAAGAGGCTTTGGTCTGAGGCTTCCTCATTAGCATGCTCACTGTGAAAGATCCCCAGATAGGGTTGGTGCCTGGAATTTTCTTTTCTTCCAGATGAACGTTGATGAGAGAAAAGTCTTGTTTGCAAAATGAAATTGGAGCTTAGATGTTGCTGTTTTTATTTAGACCACACTCCTTTTATTCATTGCTTTATGCTTGATTGAATATTGGAAACAGTCTGGGGAAAAGGTTCTGGAGAACAAACATTTACTGATACAGTAACACTAAAAAGGGAAGGTGAGTGTTTCACCTACTGGCATGTGGTTTCATTTTATGGAGCACCTGAGTCAATGACTATAATCAGGGAAGTTTGGCTTTGAAAATAATAGTAATAAAATTTTCCACTAAATTATACTGCTTTTACCATGTAAAGATAAAACCTTTCAAATATGGACTCCACAAATTATAAAAGAGTGTCAACTAGCCAGTGACAGCAGAATATTGCTATTTTTTTGCCTTCCTCTGGAATTCTTCTTCCACAGATCTTTTAACACTCTTCCCAGAATCTCTCCACATTTCATCACCTCCATTTGCCCTAATCTCAGCTTCATCATCTCCTACCTGAACTTCTACTCCCTCCCTGGAGTTCTTGCTCCAATTGAGCAGCCAATGTGATCTTTACAGAGGACTGATGGCTTCTTCTTAAAGGGCCAGATAAAAAATATTTCAGGTTTGCAGGCCACCTTGTCTTTGCCACAACTACTCATTTCTGGTGGTGTAGTATGAAACCATGAAACCAAGCATAGGACCACCCATAGACAGTAGATGAAGGAATGTGCATGGCTATGTTCCAGTACATTTTATTTACACAAACTGAGGGTGACCCATTGGCCTAAAAATCTGAACCTGTCACTCTGCTGTCTGAGGCCTTCCTTTGTCACTTTATTGTAGGGAAGATAAAATCTGAATTCCGCCCCCCGACCCCCGGCTCATAGAACCTCACCTTTCTGGACTTGCCTCTCAGTATCCCTGACCAGGCACCCTCCTGCCTGCTTTGCTAGCAGTTAGGCTCTAAACACTCTGACCCTCTCGCTGGAACACATACTCCCTCCTCCTGAGATTGTCTTCACTTCATCAGCACTTGGCTGGTATGTTTTCGGTTTCATTTTTAATCAGTTGGGTATTAGTTCAAGTTCATTTCTTCAGAGAGGCTTTCCTGACCATCCTGTGAAAAACACCCCTCCCCCCTCTCCCTGGACCAATCCTTCATTATTCCTTTTACAATTTACTTTCTTCAGAGTCGGTCAGTATTTCCAATGATGTTATTTTGTGTATTTATCCATTGTCTGTTATATCATTACACATAAGCTCCAGGAAGGCATAGACCTTGCTTTTCTGGATCATCAATATCCAGAGACATTCTTGAATCATAATTAATGCAAAATTAATGTTTGCTGAATGAATGAATGAGTACATTTTGTTTAGTATTAGTCCAGATTCTAAGTAGTATTAATAGAGGCTAAAGAATAATTCCCTAAAGGCGTGATTGAGCCAAAGTAAGAAAACGATGTGGAAGTGCTTTCATCTTACTTGCTGAATTAAACATTAGTAGAAGTAGAGGGTTTGTCTTAGGACTTTATGCTCCCTTTTACTCTGTGCTGCTTAATATGCACTTAGAGGAAAATTCTGTGGGCCATGCTCTATAAGGACATTGAGATTCTGGACCAGTCCAGGAGAGAAACATCAGGGTTGAGAAATATCATCAGAGCACATTCTCAGAGGAACTGACACAATCTATGTTTGTTCAGCCTAGAGAAGATTCATGGTACTATGGACTCTGTATTGACATATAGCTTTATAAAATACCATGAGCTCAAATATTGAAATGCCAATAAACTTATCAAAAGGTACACAAATACATTATTCATCAGAGAAGTGTCAATGAAATTTATACTAAATGTAACACTGTATAGTTGTCATAATGGCTAAAATGAGAAAGACAGATAATACCAAGTGTTGACAAGGATGAGAAGCAACTGGGATTCTCAATTTATAGCGAAGAGTAAATTGGTATAACTATTCTGGAAAACTGCTGGACAGGATTTACTAAAACTGAACATAGGCATGGCTTACGAGTCAACAATTTTATTTTTAGATATATACCTATCAGAAATGGGTACCTATGCATCCTGAAAGATGTGAACATGAAAGTTCATGGCAGCACTAATCAAAATAGCTGAAAACAGTATGGATATTCCTCAAAAAGTTAAAAATAGAGCTACCCTACAACCCAGGAATTGCACTACCAGGTACTTATCCAAAGGATACAAACGTAGGGATTCGAAGGGACACAGGCACCCCAATGTTTATGGCAGCAAGGTCCACAATAGCCAAACTATGGAAAGAGCCCAGATTTCCATCAACAAATGAATGGATAAAGATGTGTTTTATATGCACGATGAAATATTGCTTAGCCATCAAAACAAATGAAATCTTTCCACTTGCAATGATGTGGATGGAACAGAGGGTATTATGCTAAGGGAAATAAGTCAGTCAGAGAAAGACAAATACCATATGATTTCACTCGTGTGGAATTTAAGAGACATAACAGATGAACACAGAGGAAGGGAAAGAAAAATAAGATAAAAATTGAGAAGGAGGCAAACCATAAGAGACGCTGAACTTTAGGAAACAAACGGAAGGTTGCTGGAGGGGAGACTGTGGGGGATGGGATAACTGGGGGATGGGCATTAAGGAGGCCACGTGATGTCATGAGCACTGCGTGTTATATGCATCTGATGAATCACTAAATTCTACCTCTGAAACTAATGATAATTTTAAAAATAGCCCAAACTGGAATAACCCAAAGTAAATTGTCGTGTATTCATTCAAATGATACTATAGAACAATGAGGATGAACACATAATTGCTATACCCAAGAAAATGGATACATCTCATAAACGTAAACATTGACACCACACCGAGGAGCCCATTACATAGGAGCTCATACATAAAAAGTTAAAAACTAATCTCTGTATGAGTCAGGGGCTTGAGTATCCAGAAGGAAGCTTTGGTAGCACTAGTAATGTTTTGTTTCCTGCCCAGGATGCTGATGTGATCTGAATGAATGCAATCTTTTCTGTATGGAAGATATGCACTAATAACATGCGTCCTTAAACAATCCCAAGTTGCTTCATGGTTTCCCTCAACATCTGAGAGACAGACTTCACACTTCTGTCTTTGATTTCACTCCCCAAACTCCTATACCATGTGCTCACTAAGTGCAAGTGACAACACTTTTTGTATGAGCAAGACAGGCGGTCATATTCAGGAATGTTCCAGCTGCCTTATAAATAGACTTGAATGGAAAAATAACAGTCTGAACTTAATAAATCACACTCAAAGTCTCACTTGCTTTTCGACTTTCAACATAAAATTTCAAAACTATATAAATGCCCGTGATGCCAAGTCCTTGCCTATTTGATCCTGAATGGATTTATGCGAATCCCTGTGCTTTTCCAGCAGAGATGTTCCTCGGCGCTGTTGTCACCCAGAGCCTCCCTCCTGCTCTGTGCCATTTATTGTGACTAATTGGCCTAGACTGCATGAGATCCCATTTAACAAAACATTTGATGGCTCCTCCGGTTGATATGTGCTTCCGAAGGCTCCCTGAGTGTCTAAGGTTTTCATTAGTTTTTAGAGCACACTGAGTTAATTATATTGTGCAGGAGGTTTTCAGGTTGAACAGTCAAGGAGAGGAAGGAATAAACTTGGAGATGCTGGATAGGAAGTAAAGCTATTTCTTATTGTGGCAGTCTTCAAACTTGAAAGAGCTTGAAAGTCTTTAACGAGGGCCTTTCTCTGGGCAAAGAGCTGATGATGACCTGGGAGTGACTTACTAGATCCAGGTGGCCCTTACAAGAAAGAAAACAGGACCTCACCCCTCTCTGGAATGTGTAATTTGTGGTAAAACTTGAGGGGCCCATTACAATCTGTTGACAACATTCCTTCTTGAAAGGTCAGGACAAAATGAAAGTTAAAGAGGCAAACACAGTTTAGATCCTGCTGTTGCTGTGTAGTCCACAGGGCTGGGTCATGGGGGAGCTTGGGCTACGATGGAGGAGAGGTTTGCTCGACACTGTAGTGATATTCATTTCTGGGTGACATTACTTGGGACAAAACGAGGAGGGCCATTTTTTTTTCTATAATCAGTTTCAGCACTAAGACTACTGAAGGAGTGAGATTTTATGTCTGATTCTGGGTCCAAATTCTTAGGCCCAAAAGGAATGTGGTAGCCAGACCACATCATGCAATTCTTGAGAGTTTTGGAGATATTGTCAGATTACTGCTCATCAAAGCAATGACATATATGGGAAGAATCTCGAGGAAGCCTGCTAAATCCTTAGTCTTGAATGCAATCCCTAAAACTGGTTGTCACAATGCATTCTTTTACTGCTGGAAATGAGCTCAGTGGTTCTATCGCATTCCTGAACCCAGCATAGCATTTGGTTTCCATTTACATCACTTCACCAGCTATGCATCTATTCTAACAATATTAATGACATTGATTTTATTGCCTATATCTAGGACAACCATTGCTGAATATGACTTTTTTTCAGGGATGTGTATGTGGTGTATATTTTAAGTATGGACTAGATAGAGATACAAGTATGGGTATCAGTTATATACACCCATACACAAAGATATGAGTGTGAACAGGGATTATAGATATGGATATGTATTATATGTGTATATGGTATGTTCCTGTAAAAGAGGTATAGATATTGGGTGAAGAAAGAGCAATATTAGGGCATTCTGATGTTTTTAAAACAGATCTGCCTCTCCTTACCAATCTTGAAGATCAATTATAAAATTCTAAGTATTTGGGGAAAAGATAGACTTTACATATACATAATAATGAAAGTGACTTGGAGTGTGAGATCTCTGAAGGCAAAGATACCGTATTTTCTGTATCCCCAGCACCTTTCACATAATGAATAATATGAATGAATGAGTAAATGGAAGAAGGAATAAACGGCTTATACTTTCATCTATTCTAAATAAAGTCTTTCTTAAACATTTCCCCATCAGAGACAGATGGCACGTATCCAGCTTCCTACTCTGAGAGAACAAAGCTACAAGTTGCCTCTTTCTTGACCTGTGCTTTCCCAAAACCGTGCCCAAGTGTCTCTCCAGGGTGTTGCCCGGTGGGAGGCCAGCTCGCTTCCCCAGCACCGGAGTGCTTCCACGTGCTCTGCGAGTATGAGCCACCGACAGTGGGGGTGTCTGCAGCTGACGGCCCGATCAACAACGGCAGCTTATTACCACCACCATCACCACAACAAAAACAAATATTGGAGCTGACTATAAGACAGATGATTTTGTTTATCTCAAGTGAAAAAGACAAGCAATGAGACCCCTGGGAGCCCTGAAATGAGAAACTTCTAAAGCTAATTGAGATATGATTAAAAAGATTGCTGTGCATTATTGCCGGCAGTCATTGGGTTTTGTCATTAGGTTCCCCAGTGTTGGAGCAATCAAACCAGTTATTATGCCTTCAGCAAGCAGCGGAGTTTAGTATACGTTTTCTGCAAAACAGTAACTTATTAAGGGTGTAAGTGGAGTTTCTGAAACAAATTCAATAAGTATATTTTAAGAAATTGCTCTCTTTTGTATCACTCATCATAGACTCAGACTGATCGCTTGAATTCTTTTTTATAGCAGGACTGTCCGATATAAATACCATGCAAGTCACATGTGGAATTTTAAATTTTAAATTTTCTTGGGACCCTATTATGAAAAAGTAAAAAGAAAGAGAAATTACATTTAATAATATTTTTACTTCACCCAGTATATCTAAAATAATATTATTTCAACATGAACTTAATAGAAAATATCATTAATGAGATCTTTGGCACTATCTTTTCTAGAGTAAGTCTTTGAGATTTGGTGTGTATTCTGTACTTTCAGAGCATCTCAATTTTGTCTAGCCAAACCATGCTTAATGGCTAGTGGTTACCATATTGGACAGGGCAGGCTACAGCTTTTTCCTATGTGGCTATCACTAGAGATAAATTAGACTCCATTCCTTCAGCTCTGCCATTTGGAAATTTCAGAACTGCACCTTTAGTGATCTTATCTCTGCTAATGGAGAAAAATTCTCTTTCTGCTCTAGTATTTCCATGAATCTTTCAATATTTGAAAGAATGTTCTCATCATAAAGAGCACATCATGGTTTCCTAGGAAGCCATTAATCAGTAATATGATTTATTTGATAATATTTTGAGCATGCACCAAATTATTATTCAAAGCTAGATTTCAGGGTACAGCCTATTCAGTTTGGATATATGGTTCATGCCAATATGTTACAGATTGAAAAATCCCCAGTGAAGAAAACACAGCTACCTTTCGCAAGAACACCTTGAGAAAAATATTATCGCGCACGACAAAAGCCTCTTTTGTATTGATTCCAATGGACAGGTGACACCACTCTCCACCAAAAATATTATTTTTGCCATTTATAAAATTTTTCATCACTTATCAGTTTGATATACATCATTTTTCGAAATAGACTCAAGTTGCACTGTACGAGAGGCAGCATATGGGAAAAACACAGAAATCCATCCTGACACAAATAGATTATTAAACTTACTTGAAAGTGGAAGGTTTTATACTTTAATTTCTTATCTCCAAGTTCTGTAGACTGTAGTTCCTTTCACAGTATATTCAAAAGGCCTGGGGCTTTTTACAGCAATCAAGAAACCAGCCTTGGGGACTGGGGAGAATGGTTGGGGTGCTGAAGGTAAGGGAGTTTCTACTTGTCATTTGTGCGTAGAACCACTAGCACATTTAAGAACTGAGAGCCACAAATATGTCAGCTAAGTAGGAAAGGACTTTCTGATCCTGGCTTCTTAATTCTCTCCTTTTTCTCTGCCCTACCTCCTCCACTCTCCCTGCTTTTCTCCACCCGTAAGCGAGACCTACAGACACAGCTGTAGGACGCAACAGCTGTAGGACAAAGGATGCTGAAGCTGAGTGAGAAAGAACATAGTCCCTATAGTGTGCTTGGGCATAAAATGGGGAACGAATTCACTATATCATCCCATCACACCTGGAATTTATAGAGAAAACACTTCTGAGAGGGAAAGTGTCTTGGTTATCCTTGAAGAGTTGGTTTGAAGTGATGGACACATTGGGAGGCTACCTCATAGTAGCACTGAATTCACTGATTCTACTAATCAGGAGTGTTTCTGCTGAGGGCACGTGCAGTACAATGAGACAAAGAGAAATAATGGCAGCAGAATACCCATGATGATGGGCTGAAGTAGAAAATCTGTTACGTGGCATTGGCCGGAAGGGAAGAGTTGATGAAGAGACCTGTCCATTATGTTTAGGAACTGATGAAATGATGAGGGGCATTTTTCTTGGCTCTCCTTCTCAGTTGATTTTGACAGTTAATCAAAATCCCTTCGTTCCCGTCTGCAAAATTAAGACATCAACGCCCACAGAGTTTAATGGCCTCTAGCCAACATTAAAGTTCAGCCAGTTTAAGTATTTGTTGTTAAATTATACCTTAGTTTCTGCAAAAATGGGGGGGGGGGGGTAGGGAGGCTTAGAGTTCTGCCCTGTTAGGCTGCAAGAAAAGACAAGGTGGAAAGTGAAAATGGCATTGTTTTACTGGAAAGCAAAAAGTGTCCTGAAGACTTGGAATCCCCCAAATAAGTCACAAATTATGTTAAACATGAACAAACCATAAAGAGATCTTCAAAACTCAAATTTGGAATCATTAAAATCGCTTTGAATTTGCACCACTTTCGTTGATAATTAAAACATGTTCACAGGATCTCATAAATGGGAACAATTACAGTTATTGTTTCACAATGAAGTTAGCAAATTACTTCAACAAAAACTGTAACAGCGGTAGACTTCCTAGTTCCTGAGCACTATGAGTAGTGAATTGATTGGTTCTTCCATTTGTAGGCATAAACAGCATTTAACAATCATCCATACTTTGGAGGGATGGAAATTCCATTCCCTGCACCTAAAATTCAGAAACATTTCTTTTGCTTTTTTATAAATGCAGAATTAGGCTGATAGGTTTTTAATAACTTATTTGAATTATTTCAAGGAGAATCTATGTCTATTTAAAATCAACAAATTGTACATGATGATATGGTAAACATGAAAATGATGGGCCAATTAATGCATCCCAAAATAAGCACATGAAACTTAGTTGTGGGTAGAATTAACATTTTTAAAAATAACCAGTTGCCCGATTATTGAAATCACAAATGTTATTCTTCCCCTGCAAAAAAACAAACAGCAATAAAACTAGGAGAGAAACCATGCAAACTGATCATTAGTAGTGGTTGAAATGGGTTATAAGCCTTTGGAAATCTTCCTGCTATTAGAGCAGATTATCAATAAATAAAGCATTAAATTGCATTAGCCTACAGTTCAAATTATTTTTCCACCAACATATTCAATGAGTAGTCTCAAAAATTTGCCGTAATATTTAAGATGAATTTTTAGAATATTTAGTCTGTTTCTCTTGGTATGTTTTGTTCATGTATGTATGTTTTCCTTTTACCAACAAATGCCAATGGGTGATAATGACTTGTGTCTTAAGTAGAACTATTTGCTGTTTTATATTTTCTACTATAAAGGAAAAGGTAAGGGGGTGATCACAAGAATTCAAGAAAAAATGCCGAAATATTCCATGCATGCCCATTTTCCCACAATGGCAAAGACCTGTGGGAGGTAGAACACCAGGGATGCACAGAGAATGATGAAGGAAAGATAACTCCACTGTCATCAGCCTTTACCAGGTTGATCATGAAATTGATACACCAGAGAAACTAGACACATTCCCACTTTGCCCTTCCCCAAGTCGAATGCTTGGTCAGCTTTTGAAAATAAAATAATAATCACTATCATTACCAGGACTGCCCTGGCCCATTCCAGGGACACCCGTGTATTACAGCTTACATAATTGCCTGGACTCACACGGGTGCATGCTCTGTACGCTTCCTAATGTAGCTGATGCACTTCTACATCTACTGGCTGTTTATATTCCTCATTGGCTAATTATTTCTGCAAAGTAGGTGATCTTTTACCAGAAATTAAATGGCTTGTGCCAGGATCTTGTTTCTTTTGCCTACAGAGGCAACTGCCTGTCCCTTCTCTGCAACTTCAACGTCACCTTAAACTGAATATTAAAAAGAAAATGTGTGCATTCTGCAATGGATTTAAATGGAAAAAGAGTGCTTTTGGCATTCTCCGCTGCAAGACTGTATTTGGATTTAGAAGACTTTATCATCTCTCTGTGCCAAAAAAAGACACATCCCAAATTATTGAAACCTCTCAGGGACCCAGCCACACGTAAAAGAATATAACCAGACCCTTAGGAGGCTGAAAGCTCCCTTGAAACTAGAGATAAATGTGAGGAATTTCAAAATAACTACATATCAAAACTTTAAATCTGTGGGAAACTTTTGCAGCAATTTGTAATCTCCTAAATATGTGTGACAGCAACTCTGACATCTTTGAACTGTGAGTAATAGGATTGCTATTATATCTCATCGCCATATACATACATCTATTTTTAATACACTACGACATAATTTTCAGTTCAAGATAATGCATGCCACTGCTCTTTAATGATAGTGATGAATAGAATATTGATTAGAAAACAGTCTAAATAACAGGTAATTGATAAGGGTGAGGGAGATATGGCATTTTGCATCTTCATTTTTACATAATAACTACAGATTTCTCAGCCGTGATAATACGTATCAGGCATAATCAAGAGAATGTAATATATGAATTAATTTTTTTAACTAGAATGTGTGCTCCATAAACAGAGTCTTGTGCTATAATTTGGCACTGCAAATGAATTTGATGCATTTACCAGTGGAAGAAAAAAAAGCATCATTTGCCTAGGGAGATAGAGGACACTGTTTAGTGTTTATAGCAAGAAGTTTAAATCTTTCCATTTATTTCTTGGACGGAAGGTACGCGCATCTGTGAAATCATGATATTCACAAAAAATGCACCCTTAAGATTCTTGTTTTCTCTGATATATGTTAAAGGGACTCCTAGTTTGGGAATTGTCCATTTCCATTAGCTAAATCCAGGAAGGCACAACACTTGCTATTGGAATTTGTCTAGTTTTCTGAGAAAGCAAAGGTAAATGGAATGAGAAAATGAGCCAGATATAGCATTCTTCATTTTCCAAGGGGCCGTCCTTTGCGTTTTTCATAAACCTGACTTCTGCTCTTCCCTGTAACCTTCATTGTGGTTTGCTGTCCCTTTTCTTTCTGCTCTTTACTTTGAACATGTGTTTCAGAGTGTCCCGCATTTGTTACAATGATCATGGCATCATGATTGGCTCACAAAAATTGAACAAACAACTATTTGTAGAAACTAAGATCCTGGTCAGGATGGATTTCTTTTAAGCCAGAAAACTACAATGGTCTCTTAAAAGGTTTTTAGTGGCCTTAGAGTATCTGTAAAATATGAAGCCTTATTACTCATTTAAATAAGAATTGGATGAAAATGCATGAGATTTTTCCTACACCTGTGCCATATTTTCTAATCTTCTAAAGTATATAAGCAGAGCTCCCATTCTCAAAAATACTTTACATCTGTTTACCTGGTTTCATTAAGACTTGAGAGACTGAAGAAAGTGCTTGTTAATAAAAGGCAAGAGTGAATAACATTTTTGGAAAAAATTATTTTTAAAAACTTAGCGAAGCATTATTTAAAAAATTAAGTGAATTAGTATATTACTTTTATTTTATTTTTTTTTTTTTTAAAGATTTTATTTATTCATTTGAAAGAGAATGAGATAGAGAGCATGAGAGGGGGGAGGGTCAGAGGGAGAAGCAGACTCCCTGCCGAGCAGGGAGCCCGATGCGGGACTCGATCCCAGAACTCCAGGATCATGACCTGAGCCGAAGGCAGTCGCTTAGCCAACTGAGCCACCCAGGCGCCCTTAGTATATTACTTTTAAAAAATATTCCTGTTTTGTAAAAATGATGATTGGTAGGACTACGTACTATCTAGAAAATGGCTCTGGCAAAGCATTATATTTATTTTGGATGTCTTCTCAGGGCATTTGATGATGCTAATTGTCATCTATGAGTGAAGCTTTTTCATCTATCAGTGATTAGAGATCAACTTTTTCTTCATCTCAAAGCTCAAGCCCCTGAACACTGAAGTTATGCTCTTCCAACCTCCCATCTCTTCAGACTAAAGATGTCGATGCCACACAATAGTCCTCTTTACTACCCTAGCAAAGAATGTGCTGTCTCCTATGATAACCATTTCCTATTTTTGTCCATTGCAAATATCAATACAATGCAATCTAAAATAAGGAATATACTAGTGGTTCATGTAATATGGCTTGAGGTCTGCCAAATGGTGGTCTTTGAATTAATATTCGTGACTGATGGACTGTCTGAGAGAATATGTACCTTATCACCATGGTCACCATTTGATTTCTCAAGCTACCACTAATGAACTGAATATTCTTGGTTCACAATAAATGGAAGTTCTCAGAATAGTGGTATTTGGTCTGGTTTTGCAGACTGATCATCTAAGTTTTCTGTAAGCACAGTGACCAAAGAAGAGTGATTTGGGTCATTGTGTGACAGTTTCTCCCTATACATTGGTTTCCCCATGACTTCTAAGTTTTTTGAAACTACAGCTTCTCATATTACTTTTAAAACAAAATTAAAATCCATATGCTAAGCATGCCACATATTTACTTAGAAATGACTTTAAAACAGAGCCAAAAAGGTTGTCAGCATTTTTTTATTCTGTATGCAATCCTCATGGTTATTATATCATCACTTCCCATCATACACAATGATTCTCAAAGATAAAAGGGTGAGGTAGGGGAAGGATAGAGAGAAGGGAAGATAAAGCATCCCTCATGAGGGGTCTTATCAAAATCTCAGTTATGGAGTGGATAGTTTGAAAGAAAGAAAAACAAATTTGGACTCTAGGGATTCTGATACTCCATATAAAAGGACTGTGCTCATTTCCTCCCCATCCTCCACCTTGAGAATCACTGCTTTAGGAAGTTTCTACTTTAAATTCTCCAACTATACTGTTTTATAAACATATATAAATATATGTATGGATATATTTACATATATCTACAATTACAACTATATACATACACACAGGCACACCTTATATCTTTATCTGTAATCAAAGATACATATCAACAGTGGTTTTCCATAGAGATATGATGACATTCTGGCCAGTTGTCCAATCTGCAAGTCAGAACTAAGATGGGATAAGAAGAAACTGCTATTGGCAATCCCCCCCGTGGATAGCTAGGTGTGGGAAAGATATGGTTCACAGTGCCTTTCCCATTAGTTGAAATGTGCATAACAATGGGAAAATTGATAGGGACTTCAACAGACAACAGTGGACAAGAGATAAGAGAAGCAAATCAATTAGGTGATGAGTTTTCTCCCCTTATAAGCATAACAAATGTGCCTTCCCTAATATGCCCTTGAGAATTACAATTGAAAAATATAAAAGGGAATAGTTGGTAGTTGCTCTTGTATCCATTAAAGTTCATAAGGTACTTACCATAGTGCCTTTTTATCTGTTAATTCTTCAAATGTATATTGAGTACCTGCTTTGTGCCAGGCACTCTTCCAGGTTCTAGGAACGCAGCAGGGATTGAAACCCTTAGGGAAATGCCCGTCTATCTGGAGTTTGTAATCTAATGGAGGTGTGGTGAGTGAAGTCAGAGAGTAAAACAAATAAATAAGCAGTTTGGTAGATAATGAGAAATGCTATGAAGAAAAATGAGGAAGGGGATAGGGATTGTTGGAAGAGGGGATTTGCAATATATGGGAGAGCCGAGAAGACCTTGCTGAATTAGAAGTAAAGACCTAAAGGACGGGGCGCCTGGGTGGCTCAGTTGGTTAAACATCTGCCTTCGGCTCAGGTCATGATCTCAGGGTCCTGGGATGGAGCCCCACGTCGGGCTCCCTGCTCAGTGGGGAATCTGCTTCCCCTTTGCTTCTGCCCCCCCCCCCACTCTTGTTCTCTCTCTCTCTCTCAAAGAAATAAATAAAAACCTTTAAAAAAAACACAAAAGTTTAAAAATAAATAAATAAATAAATAAAGACCTAAAGGAGAGATGAATTATGATATTACTCTCAGTTTAGGACTTTCACTATCTCCTTCAAATTGCAAATGACATAAGTTGTTCAACAATTGTGTTCGATAACCACTAATACAGTTATAAAGCATTTTAAAAATTATAAACTTTTAGAAAACGCTACAGCAGTGGGACATCATTCTACACTGCTATGGTCTAGTTTTAATTATATTTATAATTCATTCTTTATGTACATTTTGAATAAAATGTTCTAAGCAAGTCTTGTGTAGGAAAATGCCAGATTAGAGTATGTAAAACCACCTAAACTAAACATGTAGCTGAAACTAAATTATTTACTTTATAAACATTTCAAATGTCAGAGTTTAATTCCTTTGACAAGTGTTTTGTTAAACACTGTGCAGCAATTAAGAATAAAGACTGAAAAAAGTCAAGGTCAAGAAGCAGCGTTCTGTAATTAGGCCAGAGTTAAGGCAGCTTTTTGCTAGGAGGAATTCATAACATGTTCAGAATGATAAGTGGGGCTGAAATTGATAAACAGTTTAATATTACAATTGCTTTGTTGTACTCTGACGCTATCACATTTACTAAACAATGCAAATCCTTTATGAGATAAAAATCTCCTGATCATATTTCAAAGCTTTTAGTAGAAAGCAAATGACAATTCAGGTTGCAAGATAGATTAGATGAATTTAGTACTAATTCCAAAGAACAAAGATCTAAACTGATTGAAAAATAAATTCAGCCTCAAAAGTAGTAAATGCGGAACTGAAAACTTTACAATCCCAATTACAATCTGGGATATTGTGGCAAATTTCAAGGCAGAGCTTCAAAAGGTCGTTTATTTTATGTGGAAAACGATTTGTTTTGAAAGAGAAAGACATGACTGGTGCTGGAAAAGCAATAAGTAACTTTTTTTATCAGCTGTTTTTAAGTTTAGAAGTAAAATATGAAGTTACTGATATCAAAATTATTCAGGAAGCCAAATACTTAATATACACAATATATCATAACATTATTTTTTTTTTCTCGCTTTGCCTGAACATGTATGGGATGTAGATACTCTTCCAGAATGTTCTTAATCTCCCGCACAAGACATGGAGCCTGAGAGCATGTTATTTCATCCTTGTCTGAATTCTGCCACCGCTCCCTCACGCCCCAGTGGCACATATTCTCGATGTCATCACTTCTCTTCCAAACTTTGGCATTTGATGAACTTCCTTAAACAATAGACTGGATAGCCCCACAGAGCTTAATTTGTACTCTATTCATCTCCCTTTGTCTGTCTTTGGTTTCTACAGTTTCTCCATGCCTATACTCTTCTTGTAGAAATAATGTTACTGATGGATGAAGAAAGGAAATAAAACCCAGGATCATTTGTGTCATTTTACTATTAGTTTTGATCTTCTCCATAAACGAATCGGTGCTCTCTCCTCACAGCTTACTCTGTCTTGACCTGTGTGTCGTTTTAGACAGTACAAACCACACGTTGAACTCTCACTGGTTTTTTATCCCAGACTTTTCTATTCCTCCAAATTCTCTGGCTAATTGTCTCTCATCTTACATAGTTTTCTCAAGTTGGGATTCCTTCCCATGGTAGAGTTTCCACCAAGTCTAATGGATGACATTTGCTGTGGTAGTATTTTAATGCCAATAAAAGCAGAGTCAGAAAAATGAAACAAAACAAAAAATATATATAATGCCGTTGTAGGAAAGAATATAACAGATATCAAATGTCCTGAGACCTGCTGGATGAGCCATATCCTGTGCAAGGATTAATTGGTCCTCTGTAGGATCTAGACTACATTCTACTGACTGTTTTAGAAGAAAGGATATGTGCTGGTTTTGACATTTGACATAAATAAATACTTTGTGATGTCTATGCTTCCATTTGTGGAGATTTGTCCTTAAACTGGAAATTCAGTATGAACATCTCGATGTGGGAGGGCTGTGGATATAATATGATTCCACCTAAATGTGCCAAATGAGCTCCATTTAAATACAAAGATGATTGAGTTTAACTCAACCACGCTGGCTTTGCTTCTATTTTGACGGTCTTTTAAAATGAGCAGAAACCTCCTGTAGTTCATTGCCAGGTAAAGAGTTGGAAAAAACTAGGTTTAAAATACAGATTTCTTAATTCATAGTCTGCACTTTTCTGTTTGTGTTGAGCTTCCAGGAAAGGTTATAGACATTGTGTAATTGGAATTTAGCAAGCATTTTTCAAGTATCTCATGATAACCTTGTGAATAAGATGGATAAGTGTGGGCCAGATGACAGGACAGACAAGTGGATTCGTGGCTGACTGCACAGTTGTACCCTGGTGCTTGATTAATGCGTCGATATCAGCGGAAAGGTTGACGCCCAATGTCATTCCTCTGGGCGCTGTGTTTGGCCATGTTTTCTAGTTCATCACTTTAATCAAAGATCCACATGATGACAGGAAGCATGCTCATCAAATTTGCTAATGATGCTAGGTTTGGAGAAAATTAATATACTGGTGACAGAATCAATCTTCAAATGCTTTCAACAGGCTGGAGATACGGGTGCAAACAAACGACTTGAATTTATCAGTAAAATATCAGCGCTCAACATTGGTATATCAAGCACCGGTATACACGGCAGCATGAAGAAGGGCTAAGCTGGCTTCAGCACAGAGAGATGAATGGGTCGGTCTAAATGGAGCAAGAAGTTTTAGGGGACACATGTGAGATGCCACAGAGAGCAGGAGGGGAGTCTGAGGCTGCAGGAGCGGAACATAGGCACATCAATGAAACAAAGCCTAACTAGTGGCCAGTAGGGCCTGAGGGAAATGGTTGACTGTGGATGACTTTTGGACTTCAAGGTCCTGATCTGTGGGGCATCCTAGAGTAGAACAGACAGATGTAGATATGGTAGACCACGTGGCGTAGGCAAAACACGAAAGCTATGGTGTCCAAAAGACCTGGGCTCAGATTCAAATGCTTAGAGTAAGTGAACTTAGTTGTCCTGAGTGTCAGTTTTCTTAACTATAAAATGTGGCTAATACTGTTTCTTTCGAGAGGTAAAATGATAAATCATGAAGAACATGGAAATTTTTAAATTTATGAACTTTGATTATTCATCAGGTTAAAAATTTCTCTATAATTGTCAGTATTTTTTTTTACTGTGATTCTTGCACTGTTGCCCTGTTCTGCCCCTGTTCCGCTTTTCCTTGTTGATAGGTTTTTGCTCTTTAGTAACTAACTAAATAAATAAATTTGTCTGAGATTTGTGTTTTATTAGACTCTTGAATGGGCCAAATTTTTGTTTACATTATTCTGATTTTAATGGTTTCTAATATATTTGCTGCTCCTTTCATCTTTATTTCCTCCCTAACCAAGATCTTAAGATCTATTATTTTCTTATTTTCTTTATTTTATTCTTTTCCTTTTTAAGTACTACAAACATTTAAAATTATGAATGTCTCTCTGTGTACCACTTTAACCATTATGTAATATATGGTCTTTCCACTAGTATTGTTTGTAATGTAAGTTTATTTCTATCCTGACCAAATTGTTATTTGGGAGCACTTAAGTATTTTAAGTTTTTTGCTGATACTTAATGGCACTCTTTTCTTAATTGACTTTAGATTAAAGTGAAATTAACATACAATATCTGGTTTTTCTATTTAATAAGTTTCCAATATATAAAAATATTTGGGGGTATAGACTTATTTCCCACTTGAGAGGGCTTAATTCCTTTTATACCGTGTTTTTATCCATTCTGTGTTATCTTCAGTTTTTGCTGATGTGTTCGTTACTTGATATATGGCATTTTTTTTTTCCTCCTGTGGCATTTGACTCCGTTGACCCCTGCACCTTGGAAATCTCCATTGCCCTGACTCACGTGGCCCATCTTTCTTCTGACCTCTTCCTTCTCTGAGCATTGTTTATTCTTCCCTTCTGTCTCTTCCTCCCCTCACCCCTTACAGCCACAGGTACTCTCCACCCTTCCTAACTCATTCCCACGAATTTTATCACCGCTACACTAGGCTGGCTTTACTTCTCAGTGGGGCCACCTCTGATCTCTCTAGTGGACTTATCTCACCGGATTCCCACCAGGACCTTCAACTCAGAATGTTCCAGACTAAACCCATTGCCTTCCCCCAAACCTGCTCTCCTGAGTCTCTTTCTTTCTGCTGGTCAGTTACTCCACTTTTATAAGCAAGCAACATAGGGTGTTGTCCCTGCATGTAACATCAAGCATTGTCAGTTTTGTGAGATGAATGTAGCACTCAGATCTGCATTGTCCTCTCTGCCGCATTGCCGGGAACCTCCCTCCCTTCCATGGCCTTCCCACCTCCAGTCTCAGCTCAAACTCAGTCCGTTCCTGACTTTCACAGGAGGGTTCACCATCGACATGCAAATTCAACTCATTATTTCCCTGGGCAAAACCAGTTCTAGGCTCCCAGTTCTTCCCAGAATAGAGTTTAGACTACTTAGCCTTGCTTACTTGATTTGTCTGTTCATGGTCTGTCCCTTTTGGCCTTCCAGCTCCAACTCGATCATTCTTCTTACCCTGTACACTCAAGAATTGCTAACCCTTGAGCTGTTCTCCTGAGCTCTATCCTCTGTATTTTAGCACCATTTCTCTCCTCTGCCTGCAGTGTCTCCGCCTTCGGCCCCCTACTTGAACTAGAGAGTATTTATTATCCTCTAGAGTACTCTCCCAACATCCTCATCTATGATCTTCTCTAAAGCTCCCTCCTGGCCTCATGTCATGATTTAAAGCACTGCCTTCTCTACAGTAGGTCTTTACCTTTCATATGCTGCTTAACGTTTCCATTATTGTGCTTAGCAAATTTTATTGCAGTTATCTATGTAGATGCCTTCTTCTGTCTTAGACTGTGACATTTTTAAGGGAAGAAATGGGTCTTAATCACATCTGTATTCACAGTGCTTAGTATAGTGCCTGGCTCATAATATGACTTGATAATGTAAAAATAAAAATGTGTTAAACCATCATATTTGGTGGATGGAAATACGATGTTGTGATTTTCTTATGATTGATTGTCTTCTATAATGGTATGATAACATTCTTTAATCTAATGTCATAGTTACTGCCTTCAGTTCTACTTTGGCTAATATTACCAACCATGTGATTCTTTTGTTCAGATTTGATTGATAGATCTTTGTTGAATATTTTATTTTTAGCCTTTTAATGACATATTGCTTTGTAAGCAGACAATTGTTGAATTTTTCAATGCAGTCTGAGAATCTCTGCTTTTTAAATGAGGTAAGGGAGACAGTTTCATGCTTAATGTAATAATTTCTATTTTTTGTCTCCTACTTTTATTTAACTTTGTATTTGCACAATTTTTTGTAATTTAAGATTTCTCTTTGCTCTTCTTTCTATTTAGTGTGGAATTTGGCACACAAAATTGAAGTGAAAGTTTATCACTCATTTCTTTTTTAATTTTTTAAAAAAATTTTTCTTAGACTGTGTGTGAGCGGGGGGGGGGGGGGGGGGGCAGAGGGAGAATGAGAATCTTAAGCAGGCTCCATGCCTAGTGGGGAGCCCAATGTGGCGCTTGATCCCATGACCCTGATATCATGACCTGAGCCAAAAACAAGAGTCAGTCACTTAACCAACTAAGCCACCCTGGCACCCCTATTACTCAATTTTTAATCAGTACCTATTTTAGAATATTCTACAATGTCCTTAGTTCTGTATAGTCTTCTCTTTTCATAAATGATAAAGAATTTGCTCTCTTTTGGCTTCATATGCCACTCTTGTCCTCTATCTGCTTCCATTCATAATTAATCTGGACTTAACAATGCTTTAAATTAAAAAATATTATTAGCATTAATCTGCAGAGTTCATATTTACTTATATTTTCAATTAGTAGTGTTTATTCGGTATAATACCTAGTGTAGATTCTCCAGCAGATATTACAGTGGATATCTCTATTCAGTGAATTTTCTAAGTCTTTCAAAGTATAATAATGTCTCGTTTTCATGAATGAGAAATAACAAAACTGTTGATTTGAGTATATGGTGCTTTACTATTTTTATATGTTTGTTTTCTCTAGTGAAAAACCAAGAGTCTGATATATATTTCCTAGCAGATTATCTACATTTTTTTATAAAAGTATGTAGAATACTGTTCTTTCTTTGTATTGTGTCTTTAAAATGAGGCTCTGAATTGGATTCACTTTCTGATAGTTATACATAGGAATCAAAGATGCTATTTCTAGTCTGATTTCTTTTTCAGTAATGAAATTTGTAATCATACACATTTTTTTCCAAAATTATTATTATTGCTATTGAATCTTAGTCTCCACTCTTCAGATATTCCAACCTTTTACATGTTTTCGTCATTAGTGTTTTTAGTCCTGGATTTTTAAAGTGTATTTTGTCTTTAATTACTTTGACCTCAAATTCCTATTAACAATATATTGCAAGTCATATTTTTCTAACCTATTTACCTCTTTGATAAGATTTTTCGATCTTTCTATACTTTAATTTTATACATCTTGGAGAGGGTCAATTTTAGATTTTATTCCAAGAAGTTCACTGTCTTCTTCTTTGCTGTGGTTCAGAATTTTTTTACTTTGGTCTTGCTTGTTTATTCTCCCTTTTAATCTTGGACCTTTGCTGCTTTCTATCAGAATGTTTACTAAGTAGTTTTCTGAGGAAGGATTTCTTGCAACACAATCCACCATCATACTAAGAGTCTCAATTTATTTTCAAACAGATTATATTAAATATTTCATACTTTACCAGTAAAGCAGTTTTTATAGCATAAACAGGTTTATAAAACATACAAAGCTGCAATAAAAATGTGTAGCATATATATGGAGAGAGGGATAGGCAGGGAGAGAGAGAGATGATTTTCATAATACATAAAGAGTTTTACAAATATTAATGTTAACATTAATAATAAAAGATGACATCCCCAGAGGAAAAAAGCAAAGGCTTAAACTGGTATTTTCCCCCAAAAAGCCAAGAGGCCAGTAGTCACATAGAAATTCTTCATCCTCACTAGCAATGAAAACAAAAATGCAACGTAAAATGGTAAAATATTGTTCTATTTCTAACAAATTGCAATGGATTTTGGAGAGAATAGGGATAAAATTGACATTTATAAGTAGTTCTTAAGGTGTTCTAGCCTTCTGGACTGCAACTTTGGGTGATAATGTTCTATTCTTTTTAGAGCTATTCTGAATTTTCCAAATTTTCTACAACAAAGAGAAAGTAGTAACAAAGAAAATACAGTGTATGCTTAAGCCTGATAATAAATAATGAAGAGACTGAGAAGAGAGAAAAATACATCTGGTGAAATGGTTAGGGAACACATCCTACAATAAATAGAATTTAAGCAGTGTTTTTATGGATTGATGAAATTCATCTGTGGAGATAATGGAGGGCAAAGGGCTAATTTAGGTCAAGGCAAAGTCATTAGCAAAGCTAAAAAGAAAGAGTGCTTAGGCACTTGACTATGTTTAAGGAGGTAGATTTTAAATGTTATCACCACATTACATACACACTGAGACACACTCAAACACAGTCATGTGAAGGGGTAGAGATGTTAACTAACCTTATTGTGGTAATCGTTTTGCAAAATAACATGTATCTAGTCATCACTTTGTGTACCTTAAATTTGCATATGTTATATGTTAATAATGACTCGATAAAGTTGGGAAAAATTTTAAAATTAAAAACAAATTAAAAAAACAGGCAAAATCTTAAGAGAGAGAGGGAAAAAAGGGAAAACTACTGACAGTAATTTGTTTCTAATGATATAATTTGAGTTTTCAAGTGCAAATTAGAACTCTGTGGTCTACCACTATGACCTTGAGAATGTCAGCACTTAAAGACTTTTCCCATCAGATTTATGGTGATATTAATAAATGTGATTTTTAGGTATTGCATAATGAAGGGTGTCATCATTTGGAAGATTGACATGACTCCGAGCACTAATGTTTTCTAAATGACTAATGCATACATGGTGTTGCAATATCATGATTGCTTAAAGATCCATTTGAAGTGAAAGAGAGACCAATGGATTTTAATATAGCAGAGTACAAAAAGTTCATTGATACTGTTTCAGATCTTTATTATTATAACCCTTAAAAAAACTTTCTTTTGTTAAGGTTTTCATGTTGTATCAAAGAATATATGTAATCATCTGAAAAGTCTTTTTAAATAGCTTTCATTTTTCCAAATGCATACCTAGGTACATTTTCTTCATATACTTCGAGTAAAACAACATATTGAAACAGGTTCAATGCAGAAGTAGATATGGCAATTCAGCTGTCTTTCATTAAGACAGATGATAAAATTTTGCAAAAATGTGAAACGGTGCAGTTTTTTTTACTAAATTGTTTTTGTTTTGAAAAACATAGTTACTTTTCATAAAAAAATTTTTTTAAATTAAAAGAACGCTTAGGATATTTTTGAGATCATTTGCTGACCAGGGAACTGGAATAAAATGGGCTAGTACTGAGAAATAATAAATATAACCTATCTCTCTTTTGGTGATAAGTATGAATATTAGAACTGCCGTTATGATAAAAGAATGGACAGTGACATATAACCATTCATTCAACAAATAAATAAATAAATATATGGCATGGTCCCCTATCCTGAGAATAATTTCTTCAGGCTCTTTTTTCACAAATAAAAATCTTACTTTATGATGGTTGACATTTTCTATTTCAAACCAATTTGTGGTAAAAAGTATATTATCTCTGAAGAAGATGGAGATATAGTCAGTGTAAAAGGTGTCACAATTGAGATAACAAGCAAACAAGAAAATATACCTCAGCAGAGCCTACATGTTCTCAACAGATTAGTTTAGACTCCTGAAAATTTGTGTCATTGGCTTTAAGACCAAAAGTGGAAACAACTTGGTACTAATCAAGCTTAGATGACCCCACCTAACTATTTCAGCCAACCCCTGGTCCTCTGGCTGATTTGATTGGTTGGGTGGGCATCAGGCCCACGCACATGGGAGCTACTCAGTGAGGATTTAATTTGCCTATTTCTGGATTGGCACCATGGGGACTCCAAGTTGGACCTGTTGGTAGCAGTTCATAGCATATACTGCAATGGTTTCTCTAGATGTCTAAGAGGAATATGGAGGAGCCTCTGTACACATCCCCTTCTCCTTTCTACTTTGGAGGCAAAGTCAGTGTACAAAAAGCAGGAAGGAAGGAAAGCAGAAAGGCTATATAATACCAAAAACAAAAAAACCACAACAGATTGCCCAGAAGTAAAGGAAAGTAAGGCCGGAGGGAGTGGAGGGTGACTTGGAGTCTTTTGCAGTATTCTCCACCTGAAATCAGGGGGCTGTAGGCTATGTGGCCTCACCACCAACAGTAGATAGATGATGTAATCTATCTACTGTGTTAGTCATTGGGTTTAGAGTTCTGGCCATAAATTATTTTTATTGAGTTTTACAATTTCTCTCCAATGATCATGCATGTCTATCTCAGCATTGCTCCTTTTCTAGGTCTTTGCAGAAATAAACAACATTGGCTTTGTTCTCAAGAGCACAGTCCTCTACACTATGCGTCAGAGGATTCCTCTCTTCCACTCCTTTGCCTACCTCCTTCCTTTGCTGTCATTAGCATTCTGTCCTCTCACTTCGATTCTAGCCACACCATTCCTGTTTGTGTGGTCTTATGACAGTGTGGTTTTGACATGCTCTTTAATAATTCTCTCTGGCTCTATTTTCTCTGACAGTATTTCTAATATAATATTAATCAGTTCTATTGTTTCTGATGAGCATACTGAGCATAAGGGTCCAGAATGACATATTAATTGTAGTTTTGAGTTTAATGTTGTGATTTAGGTTCTGTGGGTAAGTTTGCTCTGAATAAGTAGAGATGGAGAGAGATTTTATGTTTTCCAGCCTATCTTAGGTCAGAAGACCCTGCTAGATCCTTTCAATGGCCAACAAGCCGTCTTACAAACTGTGGTGGCTGATGCTTTTTCGGAGCTAATGTTCATCTGCAGCATGCACCTCACACAGTGTATTAGACATGCTATGTTCGGGAGCTCAGCAGGGCTCCCGATGCAAGTCAAGGCTGAGAAGTCTCCGATTTCATGTCGGGCCAATGCTGTACTCTTCACACAAGAGATGAGCTATTGCTTTTCTATGTGTTATAAATTGGGAAAAAAGAAAAAAAGGAAAGGAAAGCCCAGTACGGCATTTATGAATAAACAGTTTTAACTTACTACCACTGGCCACATTGTAATCTGGGCAGCTGAAGAGCTCTGGAATCTAATTGATATCATTGGGAAAGGTTTAAATGCAGGGCTGCGGATGGGAGCTGAACAGTCCGTCCACCTCAGTGTTGCAGTCTTGAAAGGGCACCCATCAGTGTGGGCGAAGAGTTCCAGAAATGTGTTCTCTCCTGTCATCCCCACAGGACCTGTGGACCCACAGGCCTGACTCATGCCGATGATGGCTGCGACATTTATGGGCCAGGCTGCACGTCTTTTATCGAGAGACAATTACTGGGATAGTGCTGAGGCATGACTGAGCCTCTGGGCACAGTAGCTGTCTCACCTACTGCTGAGGTGTGTGAATTAATGATCAGATGGATTCAGCAGGTTGTACAACATTAACTTTAAATTGTCAGCTCCACTGCGAGTGTCCGACAGTCTTCCTTTTATTCCCTCTCTTTCATTCTGAGGCTGAATTTAGAAGAATAAACACTTGTGTCCTTACATTTAAGCTGCTTGACGAGTCTCCGAGCAGGGATATTGGAAGTTCTTGTTTTCACTCCGGTGGCTTTGGTGATGACGTGTCCAGACCGTGACGGAATGTTCCCTGCCTCAACTTCCTCCTGACCGAAATAGTAAGAGACCTTTTACATCATTGCTCAGGAGCTCAGCAGTGTCTCGTTGCTTAGTGCTGGGAGAACCTGATCTGTGCCACCTCGGGGACTATTTATAGAGCTCCATTTTTGGCATGGTGCTATTATAACTCACCAGCCTTGTTAGTTTGCCTTAGTGTGTGTGTGTGTGTGTGTGTGGGTGTGTGTGTGTGGTTAAACAATCAACAACATTTGCTATTCGAACGCAGTTGTGCTGGGCAAGTATCTTCCTGGTGACGTTTATCTGCAGTGCCACAACAGTAAGTGGTGTATGTTTCAACGTCTTCAGCCAAAGGAAGCCGAGGGGACGGAGCCCACATAATAGAAGGAGAAGAATGACAAGCTGGCAGGCTACTTGGTGGCTTCAGGGCTTTCTTGGGAAGCCAGCACGCTCTGCGAAGATGTGTGCAAACCTAGCATTTTTCGCTTTAACGCTCTTGTGACAAATTAAAGCATATTATAAGCTACTCTCAAATTTTCCCACTATTCCCAATGATGTTTTTTTTTTTTTTTTTTTTGCTGGAAAAGATAGTGGTTTTTGTTTTTTTTTAACCTAGAATATCAATCAACCTGAAATATTTATATTGAAGTCAAGGGAGTATATTAATAACTCATAGAACATAAATTACTTTGGGGTTATCCCTCTAATTCAGACTCTTGGCACTCAGATAAGCTAGTGTTTGGTTCCCTTTTCCTTTCTCACCACTATAACCCTGATACTGACACCCGCTAATTGTGACACTTTCCGCCATGCTTGTATCCCTTCCTCTGTATCACCTTTAGAATGAAAACAACTCACCCAGCTAAACGAGATGAATAATTAATCATTTAGTCCCACTGGAAGAAAATGACACATACGGCTGAGTAGCAGGGGGCATTAAGAGAAAGAGCTGTCAAAGGGTGCCCTTTCTTCCCAAATGTTAAAGAATGCTATTTTTCTCTACACTTAGAGGATCAGAAGGTAATGATAGGAGCACAATCCATGACGGTACAGAATGGATGTCTGGAAAACAATTAGGATAACTAGTGTTCTTATAAGTAAACATTGTAATTATGAGGTCATTTAAATCTCTATCCCCTGAATTAATTTAATGTTACCAACTTTTGAGGCCACCCAAGAAGGTCTGGGATCCGCTCACTGCTACAAAGCCTGGACGTGAATCTCTCTCAGTCCCAGAATATAGGCTTCCAGGAAGTCCAGAGTTGATTCCAAGGGATGTGTTGTACAAAGTTGGCTTGAAATTCCCTCTCTCCCTCCCCCTCTCCCCCTACCCCTCCTCACTCTCTCTCTTGCTCTCTCTCTCTCTCTCACTCTCACTCTCGAATAAATATATAAACGAGGGATGTAAAATCTGTAAGCGTACCAAGCATTGTTCATAGTATGAGAAAGTATTATTTCACACACATATGTACCAGTGTTCAAATATATAAACAGGTGCTGTTGTGATCAATAAAATGCAGACTCATTTAATTTTATCCTTAAACACATGGTAGCTTTTTATTGCTTTGACATTGTGCATAGTCTCAATCAAGAGATTCTAAAAGTATAGCCATGGGGTCCGATGTTTTGTTTTGTTTTGTTTTTCCATTTGAAAAGATCTCCATATACCAGAAGATTGAGAACCACTGCAATGTACAGAATTTGGACCCAGCCTCCAGGTGGTATGGCATGGTACCCTGACTCCCAGAAGGAGGGTTTCCTTGGAAGCAGCCTCTTCTTTTAGTTGAAGGGCTTTGCAGGCACTTCTATTAGGTCATCATGGTCCTCGAGGCAAGAAAGGCATCATTTTTGCCCCTTTTAAAGGCACGATCAGGTATTTCTTCTCAGGTAGGAATGCGGAATAAGTCAATATGGATTATGTGGTAAGAATTTCAGAGCTCTGGAAAGGCCCTAGTGTCATTGGAAATCATTCTCACTCCCTGAAATTCACTTTAGCTTAAGAATTTGATCTTTGTTGGAACAGATGCCCTGGGGTAAGGCTGATACTTCACACTTCTATCATTGTTTATTTCTCGATGGCCACAGTGGGTTTTAGAACCTTGTGCATTTGAAATGGAGGCATATCTGCTAAAAGGGGGAAAAATAAGGGACTCCCAAACCTCTGAACAGTTCATTTCCTCTGAATTTTGGCTTCACATGCTGCTCCTCCCAAAGTTAAGCCATTGTAGTGAACAGCACTGCCTTTCAGCATTCCCAAAGAAACATTCAATTGTATGTGACTTAGTGTTTGTGATGCACATACGATGTGCAGCAGTGTGCTTTGGAAAACATGATGTTGTGGGTTTTTTTAAGATTTTATTTTATTTATTTATTTGAGAGAGAGAGAGCCAGTGAGAGAGAGAGCATGAGCATGGGGATGGGTGGAGGGAGAGAGAGAAGCAGACTCCCCGCCAAGCAGGGAGCCCAATGTGGGGCTGGATCCCAGGACCCTGGGATCATGACTTGAGCCGAAGGCAGACGCTTAACCGACTGAGCCACCCAGGTGCCCCGTGATATTCTTTTTCTAGAAGGCTCTCATTTTGTGGCATCAGAGGATTTTTGTGAAGAAAGATGTGCTGGAGTAATTCTCTACTGTTATTTCTTCTGTTCCACCAATAACTTTATCTCAGAAATTGATTTCCTCCTTGGTAGAGAAAAATTGCTTACATTTCCAGTGGAAGATGTGTACATGTTTACCAGCATTCTCTCTCTCTCTATTTTTCATCACCAGTAAGTTTTGAGGAAGTTATACTTTGCATCAGTATTCATGGGAACGGTCCCTGGTGGTCCGCCTGGGCTGCACACTGGCCGGGGACAGTGTTCACTGGAAGGTGCTCTTAGCATTTGGGACAAGGCAATACTTCATCGTGTAGGACCAAACCACACACTTCAGGATGTTTGGTGCCCTGGCCTCTAAATTCTAGAAGCATCTTGTAGTCATCAACACAACCAAAGGAAAACAAAACCCCAAAAACACCCTGACCTGTTTCCCTACACCTCAGCGAAGAGTTCCATCCCTGGTGGAAAACCACAGGGCAGCCCCTTCCCCAAGGCAGAATCATTCCTCAAGACATCTGGCAGGTGGCCATCACAAAGTGGACCACCTTCTTATGGTGATTACCAGTGGGCCCTCTCTAACTCTCGTCCTGTATGCCTCAGGTCTCTGTTCATTGACTACTTTTAGCTTCAGAACATGTGCATATGCTAGATGATGCCGGAGTGTTTTGTTTCCCCTTTAATGAGGATTCACCAAATGCTGAGGCAGTGGAATGGGAATGCTGTGTCATTTTGCCCTGCTTGTGTTCGGCTTGGTAGTGATGTGTGTGCAAAATTGGCTTTTCCCACCATCAAGGGCGTACGAGATACTGCAGTGAGGAACAGATCGCTTTTCTTTTCCCTTATTCAACCTTCCTGATCTTTCCAGCTGTACTTGGGCTTTCAAAGTGCCACTGATAAGCTGATGATTTTGTTTTAGGGGCTCGATAGGGAGAGGGAGATTAAATACTGCCAACTGTGAGCACTAACACTGTTCCCTAGGCAAATAAACAAGACCCCTTCGGAAGGGATGTAAAATTGCTTTTCCAGGCTTAACTTCCACAACTGTTTTAATAGAGCCTGTAAAAATATACTCAAATTGCTCTGTGGCACTTTTTCCATTGCGAAGATTCTACTTCAAACCCTTTATGACTCCCTTGTTCTACAGGTAGATGTTTATATTATGACAGATACCTCTAATTAACTAAACAAGAAAAACCTACCAAATAATTCCCCACGTGGAAATTAAACCTTCTGGACCAAGCTCTCAGTGCCAGCACTCTGTTTCCACATTGTTTCCGATTCTCCGTGTAAGTCCGTGTACCTTCTTAAATACACGTAAACCGCAACTGTCTGAAACCTGGTTCATGAAGACGCTGGGGGTTGCGACTCTGTGAATCTGCCCTGGGAATAAGGGATTAGAGATTCAAGGATGCAAGGAATGAGCCTACAGAATCTCTAAGCAGATTGTAAAGGGGGCACCCAGGACTCTGCATCTTCTCTGAGACACCCACAGAAGGTCACGGCTTGGAAGAGCACAGGGAGTCAGGCGTGGACAACTCAGGTGTTGGGAAGCATTATTGTTGGTTGCCTGGAGCTGTCTGCTACCTACGTCTCTATGAGTGGAGTGAGAGGCTGCAGACACCCCTCTTCTTGTTCAGATCCCGAGGCTCAGAGCGTAATAACCTCCCTTGGTCTGAAGTTCAGCAAACATTTCTCGGTCACCTCTTCTTTCTAAGCTTTCAGGGCTTACTTCTCTGTCTTCCTGTGTTGATCTCTTTCTAGGTGACAGTAATTCTATGTCACATTCCCTGAGTCCTACAGGGCAACTCCTCAACTTCTAGACCATTCTGTGTCCAGTGGAAGTTATTGGAAGCTTTGCTGTGGAGAGTTTCCGTTGGAATTCGGGTGCCACAGATTCCGCCATTTCTGCAGCTCACACACAGGTCACTTTGGGCTAGAAAGGCTGGCTTTAGCCCGGCACAATGTGTAATTTTGTATAGGAAAAAGAAAAAGGGAAGTGGACGATTAAGATTTATATTTGAATTAGGAATATTTTCAGAGGCTTAGGCTGGACTATTTCCCAGGCCCCCTTCAGGGCTAAAGTTCTGTGGATCTAAAGCAGATCCTGTCTCTGGTCTTATAAGAAGTGATTTCATAGACTGTTTTCTCATTCCCCCACCCCCATTTCTGGGCATTCATCCCCTGGTTCCTAAAAACCGGGTCCATGAACATAGTAGCTCCACACCAACTGAATTTGTTTCTCAAATGGCCCATCTGCTCACATTGCATTTTTGGGTTCAATGGTCAGAACTTTCCATAAGCTGACTTTGAGATGACTTTGATTCTCAGACTCAAAAACTCACAAAAAGAGGCAACAGGGCAGCTAATGGAGGTACAAGGCTTCTGAGTACAACGAGCAGGATGTAAAAAGTCCCTGAGCAGGAAATGTCATATTTGACGTATGGAGGAAGAGCCAATGTATTAAGGCTGATTTTTTCCCCAGTTCAGCTTCTTTTCTGAGTACATACTTCTCTCTCTCTCACCCTTTATACACACACCCACACCCACACACACATATGTAAATACTTTTATAAAACTAGATGATAC
Source organism: Phoca vitulina (assembly GCF_004348235.1). NCBI lineage: Eukaryota > Metazoa > Chordata > Mammalia > Carnivora > Phocidae > Phoca > Phoca vitulina. Next base: position 16,342,086 of record NW_022589708.1, on the reverse strand, counting down.
ATGGATAGGAATTTGTTCTATGATTTATAGGAATTTCTTCAATGATTTACTGTATATTTGATTCTATATATAAATAGAATACATATGTGTATATATATATATACATACTTAGTATTCTGTATAAAATATGCATGTTATTGTGAATGTTCTGATAGTAATGCATGTAGAGAATTAATATGTCTCAAAACCATGACTGTATATGTGTAGATATGTATTAACTTTTATATGTAAATAGAACAGCCCATATCATTAGGTATGTTTACCTACAGTCATAGGTCTTCTCATCTTAAGAATGCCAAGGGTTGTATTTTCTTCCTTCACACCCCCCCCACCCCCCCGCAGCATGAAAGGGTCTCCCTGAATACCTACCTGCCTTTGATCTTCAAATCTGTGCAAGGTGAGCACTGAGTCAGCTGTTGTTAAAAAGTCAGCTTTTTAACCTACTGGCATTTCCTAACTGTGTCATCATTTACTCATTTCCTGTGTTCTTCTGTGTGTCTTTAATTTTTAATGCAGGTCACTCTATGATCTGACTCCTGTGTTTCTTTCCAATCCCAGACTCCCTTCTGCCTCTTTCCTTCTCTATCTCTGAGCCCTAAAATCTTGCCTTTTTGAAAGATGTAGTGTTTTTCTTCTGTTGTCACATTTTCTTTCTCTTTTATTTCTCCAGTCCAGAGTGACCACCAGCCTGAATTTACCTGGCCTCCTCCCACTGGTCTGCAGGATCCAGATCAAGTATCTCCTCCTCTGGGAGATGAGTTAGAGGTTTTCCTTACCTCCCAGGGAAATGATCTTGCCCTTCTCTGTACTAATGTTGTCTATTGTACACATGTCCAAAGTAACACTTCACAAGCTACTTCATCGCTCCATTTTTAAGCTTGTCACCCTTTCTAGACTGAGCAAGCTTTAATCACTATTGTCCCCATAGGTATCTCTGCTTGGGTCACATGTAGCACATAGTAGCTGTGTTGTGAAGCAAAGCGGCTAGTGAAGAGCATTTCATGGTAGTTCCAGTGTCGCTGATAAAGGACGTATTATTTAATGCTTACGGAAAACCTCATTAATAACTGTTACTCTCAGTTAACATGGAAAGAATGCTTAAAGTTTGCATCAGAATAAATTATTATGTTGATAGACAGGTAGGATATGCTGTGGACTTACAAGAAGTACTTTATATCTGTGCTACAAAATCAATGTGACTTCTTGCTTTCCTATGGCTATAACTTACCTGACGTCAGATTTTGTAATTTAGCAAGAATAGCTTTGACTTTTAGTCTCAATGGTAGATCTACAAAGAAAATCCTGGTTTGAAGTGAACCTGATATTTTCCTAAAAGTCTCATTTCTGGAATTTCCTTCTATTGAACTGAGGGTATTAAAAAAAAGAAGTCTTAATTTTTAGTTACCATTTAGATACAGACTAACTCACTCCAAGTCAACTGTAAATTCCACTGTGGCAGGCAAGTCAGCTGCTATTGCAGAGGCAAGTCTAGAACTCCCATATTTTCCGATTCTGGGATCATTTCCCCACTAATAAAATACTGACTCTATCATCAAAGAATATGCCATCAAGTACAGAAGTAAAACATGACAAGTGTTGCAGGTGATGAATACCCTTTTCAAGCATGAATACCCTTTTCAAGCATCAATCCCTCCTCCAGCTTAACAGAGAGATGCAAGGGAAAAGATGCTAGGACAGAATTTACTAACAGCTGACATCTATTGAGTTCCTTTATGTGCCAGGCAGTGTAATAACTATCGTACAGGTATTAATTAAACTGATTTTACAAACCCTAAGAAATAGCTGGTATCATTTCCATTTGATTCATGAAATGCTGAGGCTTAGAGATATTAAGTAACAAATAGCCAGAAGCAGCGTGGTCAAAAATGGGGCCAAGTCAATGAATGCAAAGTTCGTGCTCTTGACCACCATATTATGCTTCCTCTTGGGATTGGAGGATTCTCAAAGGGCATCTAGTCCATGTTAATTATATCCTAAGCATACCTGGAGATAACAAGAGGCTGATGGAAGTTCCCTTGCTCCTTGAGTGAGGGAAGACTTATCTTAGTGAAGGACTAGAAAAAAAACAAAAACAACAAAACTTTATGAGAATTCACCCTCTGTGGTGAATCTGGCTTGATCTCAGGCAACTTGTAACTTCAGAGTTCTGAAAGGTCATCCTGAGCATGAGCTGCATAGAGCACAGAGGGTGGACTGTGGGCAGGGAAAGGCCAGGCCTAGACCTCAATTCCTAAAAAGGGCATGCCATTTTTTTTTTTTTTTGATTCTACATATAATTTAGAACATGATGACCACACTTAATACTATTGTATTGTATAATTGAAATCTGCTAAGAGAGTAGAACATAAGTGTTCTAACCAAAAAAACCCCAAAAAAACAACAAAAAAAGTTAAGTATATGAGGTTGTAGATGGGTTAATTAACTCGAGGGTGGGAAGTCCTTTTACAAAGGATATGTATATCAAATCATCACATTGTACACTTTAAATATCTTACAATTTTATTTGTCCATTATATCTCAGTAAAGCTGAGGGTGGGGGGAGTGGAAAGGCCACATCGATCATATTTTAAACAAGGGCCCAGGCCACTACCCCAAAGACTCAACCCTCAGTAAAATATACTGTATATATGGATGCTGAAGTAAATTGATATGCCAACCTTTGATATGCCTTTCTCCTGCATTCACCTCAAAATTCCAGCAAATGATTGCATGTTCATTTCCTCACTGGATTTAAGACCTGCTTTTTTGTTCCTCTAGTTACATATGCTTTTGAGTTTAAATTGCTTGGCATCCTTTAAAGTTTGCAAAGCACCATGAAAAATCACTGAAATGAAAAGCACTAAAATATGTAAATTGTTGCTATTGTTCTTAAGTGCTTCTTCACATAGGATATGATCATTTCAAAGACAAAGTAAGATTTCTTTCATGTCAACAGCGATTATGTTTACAGCATGGGATCAGTCTTCAATATAGGAGTCTTACTACTTCTATAAAGTTAAAAAAAAAGTTGTTTTAAACTTTTGAAATTTATATTTCAAATTCATTAACCTCTTTTTCTTTCTTCCTGCCTGCTTTTTTTCTTCCCTCTATTTTTGATGAAAATTACGAGTTTGGAGGCAGTCACAAAGCATGCAGCAGTAAAATTGTCAGTTAAGTAATTTTATATTAGACACTGGTTTAGAGACTCTGATTTTAAAAACAGTTTAATTTTCTTTTAGTGTAAAATATAACAAATATTGATTTAGGGGGACATGCACTCTGCTATGTAGTATGTGAGCAAAGAGCTTAAAAGTTAATTCTTTAATATAGACAGATTATAAACTAGCACTCGGAGGCACATCATCAATTTGCCGGGAGGTTATTTTTCTGGCCTGTGGGTCATGCCTAAGACAGTTCAGTCTTCTTTTCCCTACCCTCTCCCCTGCTATACTTATTAAAGACGAAAGTATATTCCTATAGTGGCCAAACAGTGACAAATTTGAGATTTTTTTCCCCTTTGTCTTCAGAAATTAGAAAGAATCTGATGCACTTCTGAAATCCTACAGCCTTCAAAGCCAGGGAATTTTGTTGATCTCGTATTTCCTGGTGTCTGCTTTTGGAAGCAAAACGACTACTCTCTCAGGAATCCTTCAGTCAGAGTTACGACTGATGATGTGAGTCGATAAATGCTTCTTGACCTGTGGTCAGTGTAACAGCCAGGCTCTAGGGACATGAGGCATCTGCCCAGAATGAAGCTGTAAGCGTGGATGCAGAAGGGCCTGGAATACCATGCAGGCAAAGGAGAAGAAAGCTACCAAGAGGAGAGTGAAATTTATGGACTGGCAGGGAATTTTAAAACAAAAGGCTATGCTTAACTTAGCTGTCACCTTTAAGGAAAGAAAATGAGATTTTTCAAAAATATTATGCAAATGTAAAAGTGACCTAACCAGCATTTGTGGATAAATCCATATTATTGTTGTAAGTCAGGTCCTGATGTGCTGGTGTACAGATAAAATGCAGATCAATTTACTCGTTGCATGATTGGCGACCACACTAATTGTGATTCATAACTGTCACCCACCATTTGTGCTATTTGAGAGCAATTCTGAACATGGGTAATTATGGTAGATTGCCCCAGTGCCAAGCAGATATTGCGTAAATCCTTCAGCTGAGGTGAGCCTGACAAGCTGTGAGTAATAGACTGCACCTTGGAACAGATTTATATTTGAGGCCCTGTTAGCTGGAGTGCTTCATACTTTTCATTTCTCAATAACTTGACTGGAACTGAGGCAGTCAGTTATTTCCCAAATTCTCCATTTTCATGATAGGATAATCAATAAAGAGCAACTATTAATTTAGAGTCACTCTGATATACTAGGACTAGACAGTTTTACTATGATATTGATTACTTCTGTAATTTACCGCTGGTCCTAAATGCCAACACGATCCAGACACTTTTAAGGTCATTAGAAATAGGTTGCTTTCTAGTCATGCAAGTTCACTTATTGGTAAGCACAAAGGCTTTGAGGTCATGAGAGTTGGGACTCCTTGATTCTTCAAAAAGTAGTGTAATATTCACCAATCATGCATTACACCACACAGCGGAAAATAGAGGAGCAAAGTTAAGAGGTGTTTTTTCTTTATAGATGCAGTTCTCCAAATGAGGTCCAGGAATGATTCTAGGCCACTGTCCTCCCATACGGCAGGACCTTGGGTAGCCCCCCCCCCAGTTGTTATCTTGCTCCTGATCTTTTGTGGAGGAGTTTCCCACCACAATCAGATGTCATGCGAGGAGTTCTCAATAAACTTGCTAGCTCTAAACACTGTATAGTATCTGGTTCATATCTGCTAGTGATAAATTAACACCACTGATGAACCAACAAAATTTGAGACTCTCTGAGGTGTTGGTTGTAGCATTTTTTGAGCATTTTTTTTACACGTTAGAACTGTTTGTGAGAATACACACACACACACACACACACACACACACACACACTAGAGTACGCTATTACCAAATTAATGAAAAGTGTATATTAACAAAAATTGTGTAGGGTTAATGTAGGAGTAGTAGCTGTTCAAGACCAATGTTGAAAGAGTAAAAGACTATATGTAATTTGTACATACATATAATCCTAGAAGATTAGTGAAAAGTTAGTTGGAGATAAACAATGAGTGATTAGTGTATGTTTCCTAAGTCTCATAAGATATATCTAGATGGAATAGATGCATATTTTTATAGGCCATTGGCCATTATCTGTTTTATGAAGCTATATAAAAATAAATAAATAACATCGTATCTTTTTTATCATAAAGTCCATTATGTTCTGTGGAAGGACAACTTACTTAATTTTAAGTATTAGAAATCTCCATGTTTACAAATACATGCAACCGTATATCACTGTTGATGAAGATGCATTGAAAAATGGTTGAACATATTTAGGAATTTTTTAAGTAGGTTATACAAGGATGTCAGTTTTATTTCCCTTACCTTAATGTGTGTTATTTAGAATCTAAACTTTAAAAAAAAAATAAGATGAGAGGCACCTGGGTGGCTCAATCATTAAGCGTCTGCCTTTGGCTCAGGTCATGATCCCGGGGTCCTGGGATCGAGTCCTGCATCGGGCTCCCTACTCAGAGGGAAGCCTGCTTCTCCCTCTCCCACCCCCCTGCTTCTGTTCCTTCTCTCACTGTGTCTCTCTCAAATAAATAAATAAAACCTTTAAAAAAAAAAAACATTAAATAAATAAATGAGTATCATCTACATTTCCACCCATATATATTCAAGAATATAGAATCATATTGAGAAGGCTAAGCTTAACCACTAAATTAATATATGCCTCAGATTATATGCATTACTCTTAGTGCAGGTTAATCTTCTGGGGGTAATTATGGTCCTGTTTAACAAAAATTCACAATGGTGAATTATAAGGTACCCTAGAGAAGCAGAGATACAGAACAATTAATGAGTCCCAAAGGTGTCGTATCTGATTTTAGTGCTGACATCTTAGATGTAAGATCATCACTGTTATCCCTGTTGAGAGAATTTTTAGTTCATGTAATGGGCCCATGCCTCCAAGAATAACACAGTGCTGTTCTTAAATTGTATCACTTTTCCTAAAAGTTAACTCTTTGATACAATGAAAAAAAGTCAACATTTGTGAAACTCAGCTGCTTAGCCAAAATGCAAGCCTGTCACCTATGTGAGTACAGCACAGCTCAGTGACAGATAAGCCGTAAATGACTCAATATGACACCTGATGCGGACTTATGGTATCCCACTCAAATCAGACTGTGGGTGTTGTAAGGTTTTGGTAGGGTCCAAGGTCGATTTGCAAGAGTGAAAAAGCTGTGCTCTAAGTTGTTTAGGTTCCATTATAGGATTTCTGTTGTTATCAGCTCTTGAGTTTGTAACAACTGCTTGTAGACCATCCTTCAACAAAAGGAGTGGATCATTAGAATCAAGGTATTTTGGCTTTTTTCTTTTTCAATGAAAATTTTAAAAAATTGAAGGAAATTTGTGAAAGTCTGCTGAGTATTTGGACATATGACCAGGGCATAGTGCTACTGATTGGGGATTTTGCATGGGTACTTGGAGAGGGGGTCTGAAATGTTCCTTTGTGAAAAAAGTCAAGTTGATCAATTTTATTAAATAAATTTTATTAAAGTTGATCAATTATAAAGTTAATCAATTTTATGAAGTTAAAAGATTATTTTATAGTGTATTACATTACATCCAAAGAAAATTATTTTAAATGAACTTGCATTTGGGGAAGGAGAAGGAAAGATGATGTAAGGAGATACTATAAACATTCTCATCATCAAATCACCATTAAAAATATTGAGGTATTTGTCATAAGAATTTTTACAAAAGAAATACTGTTTTCGGACAGTTTGCTAACACAATCTTGTAAAATAATGTTTCACCTGACTGACTTCATTCTCATGAAGTAAAACACATGTATTTAATTATCTTCTTAAGCTTGGCTTAAGACCAAATAAATACAGTTGTTACTAGTGGCAAAAAGGATCAGCTTACTTTGGATCCCTCATTTTAGCTCAGTGGACACCCTTGATGGATTCAAAAATAAGATGCCATTCTGCAGGATGCACTATTTTTAACTCAGTGTTGGTGACATTGGGCTCGTTGGGCAGTGTTTGGGTTGAGCTCCCTAGAACTAGTGCTGATATCTTTTCTTGAACATTAAGCCTCAGGGACATAATTGTTACTTTTTTTAATAATCAGTATGCTGAGCGTTATATGACTGAGAAGCTACTGCCTGAAAAGAGATGTGCCATAATGAAGGTATTCCTTTCTGAGATAATTTTAGCTGCTTATCAGGGCAGCAGCTGCTGTTTTTTGGACTTAGGGTTTCTCTTTAATGCACCATGAAAAAGCAACAAGTACCAGAAAATCATATTTTGTTGACAGAAGTAAAGCAAAATGAGCTGCAGTTCTATACCGTGGAATCTTAAAACAGGGAAAATTTAACTTGGTAGTGTATTTTTTTCAGTGTTTTGAGTCACTTTTTTTATTATTTTTTTTTTAGTTTGTACTTGTATATTGCTTCAGAGTAAAAATATTTTTGGAATCCTTATCAGTCAGAAAAACATCTTCTTCAATCAAAATTAGTTGGACTCTGTAGCTAAAATAATCCCATTTTACTCGTTTGTGGAATGGCTGTTGAGGCTTTATTTTTATAAGCAAATGGCAAATGCTTGCTCCAACGTATAGCTGATGCAAATTAAGTGTATCCTCTATTTCACAAATGAAGGGAGAATTATTGGAAACACTCTTCCCCTGATCAGTAAAAACTGATTACCATCAAAGAAGGGCCTGATTACTAACCACCAGCTTAGTGGTTAGCCGGAACATCTGGCCAACTCAGAGAGGAAAATTTGCTGAGCTTAAAAAATGTTTATTCCAACTTTCAGCTCATGCATGTATAGAACACAGATGAGGAAACATCTGATGTCCTTCGGATTTCTGTTGTTAAACAAATGTAACTCATCTTCAAGCAAAAATCGAGTAAGCTTTTTTCCTCATTGATTTGGCTCCTTAAGCTCTTAAGTAACAAGGACTAGAAAAGAAAGCGTAAGAAAACCCAGAGTGATTAGAGCCCTTAAAAATATCTGAAGGATAATTTTGACTTTACATCTCTTCACATACACTTTGATCTGGGTAGACTTTTATTATTTTAATTCAACTTACATTGTTGAGTGCATGCCACATTCAAGGCACGAACTGAGTGCTTCCTGAAGACCATGAGCTCAGGATCTACCCATGGCTTGACCGCCACCCTGTTGCTCTGATTTACACCCTGTGGCTGGCACAGATCTTCCCACCCCTTAGTGCTTGGTTAACTATTACTAACCTGCAGAGCAAAGGACTCTGAGTAGTGCTGTTTGCCCTGATGATCCTTCCTTGACCATTTAAGATTAGGGCCATGGAGTCGTGAAGGTTATCTGTTCCTTGGCACGTATAGTTGGCATCAAGATTTCTTGTTCGCCTCCTAATCCTCTCCCCCCAGCCTGTAAATTTAATTCAGTGACTATGGCCCCAGAACTGAGCCTGACATATACCAGGTACTCAGTAAATATTGGTTGAATGAATGAATAAATGAATGAATGAAATGAATGAATGAATGAATGAAACACCGTCTGTATCCTCAGTGCGGTTTCTTCTAGGGAAGAAGGTGTGTATAAAAATGACAAGAAGACAAAGCAGAGTAAGGGAAATGCTAAAAGAGAAATATGGAAAGATTGGGTATGGACATGGTCATGGCCACCAGGACATTCTTCATAGAGAAATCGATTTTGGGGAGAAATGCTGGGCTATGTAGGCTACTAATAAGAATTGTATTTTTTTAACCATTCTTATTTTAACTTAATTTTGAAAAAATACATATTCATGGTAAAGTACTCAGTCTTCAGCCCTCTTTAGGTTGTTCTCTGCAATGTTTTTTTCAGTGTCTTTCAAGAAAGGATGATGCTCTTTTATCAGATTCTGACCAGGCAGCTTCATGGGATTACTTTTTCCCACTACAAAAGTGGGATTTAAACCCTAATTTCCAAAACATAGTAGCTAGCTAAAATTAGCATGGATTTAATGCTCTGGGTCAACTTAAAGTGACATGTGAACATCAGCTAAAAAAAAAAAAAGAAGTTTCTAAATCCTGTAAATCTCAGTGGGAACTTTTCATTGGCTCATTCTGTTACAATCTTTTTCTCAGGGATAAGGTTTTCTAAGTCAATATTTTCCTAAAAGCCTGCCCTTTTGTCTTCCACTAAATATGGTAGTCTTTGTTTCTACAATGACCACGTGAGAACCGAAGGAAAATCTCTTCTCAGAGAAGACCAAGCAAAGGAATATATACTTCTTGCCAAAGGTTATCACAGCATAATAGTATGAAGGAATGTCCACTTCTCTAAACAGAGTGTGCTATGCTTTCTGAAGTTGACGCCGTTTACTTAGACTCATTAAATAGCTGGTAAAATGATGCAGGTTTGAGAGAAACGCGAGCTGTGAGAGCCTGCTGCAGATGGCCAATGAGGAGTCGAGGAGGACAGCAGTGGCCTCTGGGAGAAGTGCTCAGGGTCAGAGGGGATCCCTTCTCTGCCACTCCCAGCTCCCCCGCCTCAGGACACTGCTCTCTTCTCCCACTCACTTCATCGGCTTGCCTGCCTTATTCCTCCACACTGACCCCTTCCGTACTTATTAATTAGCATTTTTCTCTTGTACTTATTCACTTACTTTTATTTTTTTGCGCCTATGCTCTAGTTCTTTTGGGCGTGGCTTGGCACCTCCATCAGATGGGAATACAGTTGAAGGCAGAGAGGTTGGCATGCACGCACAAGCTCTGAATAAGGGCAGGCCTAGGAAGGCTGATTTATACTTCGTCGCTCCCCTCTAGGTTGAAGTCCATACTTTCTGGCTTTGGTGTGCATCAGCATGGGAAACCTGTCACAACAAAAGATGCTTCATCTCTACCCCAGACCTTCTGGGGCTTAGATGTCTGTATTGATTGAGCAAGTAGCTGAGAGCTACTTAGCTTTAGGGGGTGGGGCAACCTACCAGGACTGAGGGATATCCTGGGCTGCAGGCTGAAACCAGGACACTCCTGAGCAAATTGGGACAGTTGGTCGCCCTATGTAGCGACAAAGAGCAGAGCCAAAACCAAGTCCACCTATCCACCTTCTTTCAACCCTAATTATTCTTAAAAATAAATCCTCATATGGATGTAAAATAGACATAGAACTTGTTATTTTTCAGATATCCCTCAGTTATTCCATGGGTGTGTGTGTATATATATATCTGCAACATCACGTAATACTGATTTTAGAATTAGAGATAAAGTTAGAATTAGATTAGATTTTAGAATTAGAGATAAAATATGTAAGGTGCTTAATATAGTGCCTAATTCTAAGTGCTTGATAAATATTAGCTATTAATTCTCTCTCTGAATGCCCAAAGATACTTCCTTTTTGCCCGCTTGAAATACTCATCTCTGGTGCAGGAGGATTCTCACTGGTCTTCCAAGCCGACAACCGGTCCAACACATGCCGCCATTTCTTTTTTTTTTTAAAGATTTTATTTATTTATTTGAGAGAGAGAGCACATGAGAGGGGGGAGGGTCAGAGGGAGAAGCAGACTCCCCACTGAGGAGGGAGCCCGATGCGGGACTCGATCCTGGGACTCCAGGATCATGACCTGAGCCGAAGGCAGTCGCTTAACCAACTGAGCCACCCAGGCGCCCACATGCCGCCATTTCTTCCGGCTGAGGAGCTGAGCCATCTCCTTCAGAGCTTGGCCATCTGGCTCATGGGCCAACTGCATTCACTCCCTCTCCACTCAGTGGCTGCTCCTGGCGAGACTTGCCTCCTCTGTACCTTCATCAGGTTTAGGGGCTTCTCCACACTCACCACATCAGGAGAGGGAGTCTTCTCACTTCTTTCTGGATTCTTCTCTGGATGCTGATGATTTTTTGTCGGTGTCTATCTGTTCCAAGGCGCAGTGATTGCTGTTTGAAATGTGCTTGCAGAAGTCAACTTGCCAACTTCTCTACCTAGTTCTCAGCACTTCAGCTTAAGGTTAATAGTAAACCAAGACCCACTTCTAGAAAATACGTCTTTTCTGTCCACATTCTTTCTTGGTCAAAGAAGGTTACAGACTTATATGACCCTTACTTAAGCAGCGTTCATCATTAGGACAGTTTATAATTTGCTGACCAGTTAAAACACAAAAGACAACCCTCTAGGTAGAAGAGGATGCACATTAGAACCTCGATCCCCACCCCCCCACCCCTGCCCCATGCTCCTTGCCCTCTAGTCCTCAGTGTCAGCCGCCTATGTTGGTCTCAAACACCATGGTCTTTGCCCATCCTGTCTGTTTTATGTTCAACCTAATGTGTCTGCCAAAGGACCGCTGGCCGTCCCCATCCCTGGAATAACCAAACATGTCATCTGTACCAGCAAGTTGTTTCAGTCACTTTGAGAGAAATTAAGTAGCATACAAGGTCAGGAAGTAAGACCGTGAACTCACTGGAAACAGAACCCAAGATGACAGACGCCCAGCCCTGAGCACTGCACTAGATCATGCTTCCTCCCTCCGCACAAGGCTGCCCATGGCAGGAAGAACCAGAGAGCAAGCCTCTAAATTATATATGACTGTTTGTCTCATTTTTCCTCCATGGCTAATTGAAGATGCAGGGGAGTGCTGCTTTTCTGGCTTCATCTTTCCTGTTGTGTCTTCTGTCTCATCATCAGTGATGGGGAGGACACTCGGCAATTTCGTTTCATCAGGGGTCCAGAGGAACTTAATGGGCTTTGAGGAGTCCCAGAATTACAGGTTCTGTGTCTTGGTTCACACTGAGGTCTGCAGTTCATTCTCGGTTCGTTTACCCTTTTCAACTGAAAGAAATAAACAACTTTTAAAAGTCAACCCCAGGAGATTTAGAGTTGATAGGAGAGGATCATGGATGATGGAGAAGAAACCATCACAATATGCAACCAGCAGCCAAGGAAAATGGTGAAAGCTCCCCACCCTTTTGAATTTTTTAAGTGTGGAGGAATCAAACTTGGATTAGGTTTGACAATAAAAGTTGGGAGTTTGTTGTACCTTGTTTAGTCTGATGAAGATTAGGACTCTGGAGGGTCGAGCCAAGTTGCCAAAACCAAGGTTCTGCTTGGGGAAGTGACTCACAAATCATATTTTTAAAAGAGAATTCATCCATATCTAATATGTTTTTTGCATAGAACCTTCGTGGTATTTCCTTATCTATGGTATTTGTCCAGGGTTCTTTGAGAACAAAGCACCTAAACTATTAATAAAATTCACTAATGATAAAGAAAAGAAATGACGTCAACTCACACTGGATAACTGTAGGATGACTCATTACTTCTGGATACTTTTTGCTCTATTTACAAAAATACCAGCATTGCTTAGGTTTAGGGCTGTCTGTGAAAAACACATTTTATCGCCCTCTTCCAAAAGAAGAGTCATGGATTATTAGGTTGCACAATAGACTTAAAAATGCTCATTCAGATTTGCAACGGCTAAAGCCCTATGCCTCCTGCCTGTTCACGCCTATCTTTCATATAATATAGAGTGTATGCATAGTACAGAATTGTATGGATAGAAATGAAGGGCTTCAATTGGAGAGTCTTAACCTTGGACGGTTGGGCAGTGAGGCACCATTTGAGAGGGCAGTGATGTAACAGGTGTGTTTTGGGGATAGTAAAAAGCAGTCTGTGCAGAAGGAAGAGAAACAAGGAGAAAGAAGTCTGGGTCAACACTTCTGTAATTCTTTATGTGGGGAAAAACAAAACAAAACAAAAGCAAAGATAAAACAAAATGTTGTCATGCTAGATGCTGGGTAATAGTAATAGAATTCCAGAATGCCAGTCCTGCATGGGCTCTGCTGGTCCCATCCTTCTCCTCATTCTTCAGATGAGGATCTGTCTCCTGAAAGGCTAAGAGGTCGGTGCGCCTCCACAGTGTCATTCTGATGAGCTGTCTGCTGGCCCAGAGTCTGGAGTTCTGGACTCCCTCCCTCATCCTTTTTTCTGATGACATGCTGCCTTTAGGAATGAATGGAGCACTAGGGAAAGTTGGAGTCATGTCAAATGTACGAATTCCTTCTTCTCAGGGATTATATTCTCTATCGCCTACATCGTGAGACATTTTTTCTTCCATTTCTTCCAATATATAGTAAGTCATCATAGAGCACTGCTTATCCTTGCCAAGAAAGCTCTTGTATGACGAATTTAGCTAAAAAACAAGGAGAGAATAAGAAGTGGAGATAGTTTTAAGATAAAGTAGTAAAGTGCCACTCTAGTTAGTATATTTACTTAGCTCATGTATACAGTTCCGCTCCTTTATTTAGCTTTTATGCGCCAAGAACTGCTCAAACAATATTTAAAATAGTCCATGTCTCCTTTACTTCTGTAGGATTGAAGGGTTCCCAGGGACCCTTAAAGTGCCTCTCTGACAAATTCCTTATCGCATCAGAAGCTGAGCCGCTTCTCTCTCATGGTTTTCTCACCTCCTTTTCATTGGCTCAGTCTACGGCCTTTGACTGGGCAACCCATTTGCAGAATATTATCTCTCCTGTCCAGAACCATCAGACCATTACCTGTCCTGTTTCCCCCACCAGTGTGTCTTCTTATTAGGCTTTACTAAGCATGGTGTCTCTAAAGATTGCTCTTAGCTCTGGCTGCCATAACAAAGTACCAAAGACGGGGGCGGCTTAAACCACAGGAATATATTTCTTACAGTTCTGGAGGCTGGGAAATCCAAGGTCAAGTTGCCATAGATTTGATTCCTGGTGAGTGGCCTCCAGATGGCTATCTTCTCAGGGTTTTCTCTCAAGATAAGGGGAGTCCCTTCCTATCTCTTCCTCTTCTTACAAGGACACCAATCCCATCAAGGAGGCCCCACCTTCATGATCTCAATTTAACTACCTCGCAAAGGCCCCACCCGCAAATATTTTCGAATTGGGGGTTAAGGTTTCCACGTAGGAATTTGAGGGGGTGTCACATATTTAGTACATAACAAAATGCCCCTGGCCGTGCTAGCATTAGATTCATTAGAAAAGGTATAGAGTGGGAAGCCCAGCTTGCTAGCCAGGCAGCTTCAAGACTGTTTTTCAGGCAGAGGCCTTGCAGCAAACAGTTCATAGCGCTGAACAGATTTCTTCTGCCCCGTGGCTGACAGCTCAGCTACAAGGAGTTAAGTCCAAAGCAGGCTTTCAGCAGAGCTGCCTTGGCTCAGATGCCTCAATCCCCCTAGCAGCCCATGTTTCCGACAGATGTATGGGCATGGCTGCCGTTGTGTGTGATAAGGGGCATGAAAGAAAAGTCACCACGCTCGGGGACCCCCCAAAACTCAGAAGACCACCCTGGAATATTTACAGTTGAATTTCTAGTTCCTCCAGGACTAGACCCAACTTGCCAATCAGGGTCATTTTTCCTGTAGGTATTATTCCTAAGGAACATAGTTGGTATATACCAAGTGACCAGGGGAACAGAGCTTCAACTTTCACTGAAGGTCAAGTTCTCATGAGGAAGGAAAAAAGACTTCTCGTAACCAGTTGCCCACACTCCTGGATGCGTGGACACCATTTCTTCTATCTTACTTCTTCTCAGAGCCATTGCTAAGAGCACTGGATTATTTTGGGAAGTTATCACAAAGTGTTTTATACTTTTAACTTGATCAGGAGATAAGTTATGCTAATAGTATACACTTTTCTCCCAGCTCTCCTTAGCATATTACTTTTACCAGAATCCCAGACGCTAATGACACACTTGATGCTATATTTAGTAAAAATCATTTATAATACCTGCATGATGGATTAACTTTTACAGGAACTCTTTTTAATAATATAATGTTGTATTCTGACTAACAGCCTAATGCATAAATTAAATAAGTTAATACAGAGGTGTACTCATCATAATCATAATAAGGGTTGGTTCATCAATAAGCATCTATTTAGAACGCCCAGTGAATCATGTCTTGTTCTGGGCTCTGGGAATTTATGGTGAAAAAGGCAGAAAAAAAATTTCTTTGAGGAGCTTGCACTGGACTGGGGAGAGATCGTCAACAGGTTTAAGAAGTAATATGATTTCAGTTATAGGAGATGCAGTAGACAGGGGACAAGGTGGGGTGGGGTGGCTAGGTGTGGCAGAGGAGTGAGGAAGGGCTGCTTTAACCAGAAAGATCCAGACCAGCCAAGGCCCGCGGGAGGAGATGTAGCAGGAAGGGTTGAGAAAGAGACACCCATGTCAAGTCCAAGGGAGGGGCATCCCAAGAGAAAAAGGAGCAAATGCCCAGAGAAAGAAATGTACGTGACATGCACCGTTAATTGTGATAGCAACACTTATTGTAGTTATGGCCAATAATTACTGAGCTCACTATGTGCCTGGCACTGTGCTAAGTACTTAATGCTCATTATCTCATTTCTTTTTCGAACCAGGCACAAGACTTTACAGATGAGAAAACTGAGCCTACAGAGGTGGGGTGACATGCTTCAAGTCACATAGGTTTTAGGTTTCATATCTGAGACTTGAGCCCAGGTCCAAGGCCTAGATTCTAAAGCATTCTCCTCGAGCCAGAGAGTTTTCTAAAATCAGATTGTCGTCACTGCCTTCAGCCTTGCTCTGCTTCTGAAAAGCTGAGTGAGGCTACAAAAAAGAAGATGCCAAGAGTGATCAGGGAAAAATAAAAAGCACATGTATTTGGCCAAGCAAACGTTACTTTGCAGTCTATTAGCTACAGTTAAATATTTAACACCTTTGAAAGCTCTGGGTCCATGACATTTTCAAATTGCCAATTTCTGTTTACTTTGGGGCAGACTGCAACATTACTATATTCTAGATCAGTCAGCCTAGACTTGCTCTGCTGAAACAGAGCGCTTCACTCTTAACACCCAAGGCAGAAGTTGGCTAACATTGTCTAAACAAACCGGTTTCAGCAGAATTTTAAAGTTACTCAGAAATATATTGCTGTCAGAAAATATTTCTCTGAAAAGGCACAAAATTCTGCAGCATGACTCATTATTTGCTGACTGTTTTTGTAGGCAAATAAAGGGCTTTTTCAAATGGAGGGCTACAGCCAGAAACAATAAACCCCCTTTGGAAAACACACAATTCAGTTTCATTTGCCTTTAAACCACCCCCCCCCCCTTTTTTTTCCATTTTAATCAGCACTGGCCTGGAGAAACAACCCAAACATCTATTCACAGATAACTATTTTAAAAGAACATAATCTAGGTAATCTGTCAAAGCTATACTTTACAGATTTGGGGGATTTCTTATATTAATAACAATAACAGCTCATATGTGTTGGACCCTCACTATGTGCAGACACAGGCCAAAGCACTGTGTCAGCAAGCTGAAATAGACACTGAGAACATTCCATTTTACAGAAGAAGAAGCTGAGACCAAGAGACTCTCTTTCATCCCCTTACGAAACTATCTCCAGAAGAATGAACATAGTATCTCCTCTTGAACCCCAATGTCACACTGGGGATAATGGACTAATACTGTCTGGATCCATTAATATAGTTTTCTGGTTGATCTTTTCAAGGTACATTCAGGTACCTATATTCTTTTGGAAAGCCAGAAAAAAATTGGTGCTTCTGCCCTTGGCTTCACTAGAGAAAGTCTGGAAGGCCCCACATGGTAGACGGTTACTAAGTCAATTGTAATGTTTGTGTATGTACCACTAAACATTTCATTTAGGCTTACCTTGTTCCTGTTAAACCATCATATACATCCCCTTCCCTGTCGACTGGTTGGTAGGCAGTCAGAAATGTCAGGTGGTTGTAGAGGTGAGTAGGATTTGGGACATTCTTTTACCAAATAATGACCAGCCACACAGAGTAAGTACAGTTAAGTTAATGTTACGGTTAAGCACATTTGCCCAGTTTTGGTTCCTTATCCATAGAGATACCTCTAATAATAAGGATTGGGATTTAACTCACATCTGGCTGAGTTCAAACCCAGTGGTCTTCCAAAAAAGACACACTTCTCATTGGTCATCCTTCTGACCCCTATGTAGTTTCCTAATTGGTACCATGCTCTGCCATCATTGCAAAACCATAGATAAAAGAATCTCACACAGGGGATGAAACTTAAGTGTTCAAGCAAGTGTTCATTTCCTCTCTCAAGCTCCCTTTCCTGCTTTGGTGTGTTTTCCCCTTTTCTGGGTTCTTACCTCCTCTCTTCTGGCACTTCTTTGTATTTCCTAACTCTTATGTTACCTAAGATTGACACCTTCTGGCAATATTGGCTAAGCCAAGTTAAGCCTTTCCATTTGCCCAGATAACTCTCCCAGACCCAGCAAATTACATTCTAGCTTTTATTCAGTGTTCCTGTGTGCTCCAACACGACTTCTTTGTTGCCAACGAGGTTTTTATTGTTTGCTTAACAAAATTATTTCATTAAGTGAATGGCTTTACGGATTCATTTGGTTTTATTTTATTACTGGCTTGGGAAAAAGATATACAGCTTTTGTTATAGTATGTCAAAAAAGGAGATCTGTACCTTATACAGACATTATTTTTTTATGATTTATTTCCCTGAATAGTAATAAAATTGTTTTATAGGTTTATTTTAATACATTTAATGGCTGCCTTGAGAATTCCAAAGCTAATACGTTGCAGTGGTACTGCTAATGTCTGATACATTCCGGATCAGTAAATCAGTCATCCATGAATCAGTATCTAGATCTACAGATCTGTAGATCTACATCTGCATGTATATGTAGATTTATATCTATATCTTACACCAACGAGGAGTCCTCTTTCCTCAAGTCCGAGCTGCCATATTAAAAAATAAACAACAACAAAAAACCTACTTCCAACTAAAATATATTAAGGGTAAAGCAAGTTATCAAGTCTACCGGACTTTCATTTATAACGCCAGAGGAATACTCAATGTAAGTGAGATCTTGAAAGAGGAGTCAAAGGTGAACTTTTTCAATGCTGGTAATTAATTCTTGCTTTGCATAGGCTAATTGAGGGCAATCACTGAATACTTGATGTCATTTCATTTCCTAGCTGTCAATGGGACTACAACCTGCTTTTTCTGCTAAATCTGTTAACCTCTGTGCTTCCCTTTGCTGGAAAGGGATGTTAAAGATTGAGGGACACCAAGAGCTTTGTTCTTTTCTTGTGAATGTCAATATTTTTCTTCAATAGAATGTTGTTCTCCTTTGACAGATTTTTCTTTTGCTAACATCTCTGTTAAGGCACACACATACACAAACACAAAAACAACAACATATTTTTGCACTTTGTGGACCCAGATGAGTCAACTAGAGGATGGTTTCGTGGATAGTCTGCTTTATGTTGCCAATTAATCAATGCTCCAATACATGCAAATACGTTCAATAATTCACTCAGCAAATGGTGACTGGAGTATCTAAGAGGTTATAGGTATTGTGCTAAGTATTGGAGAGGTGAGAAAGGCAACAGTAATCCTGCCTTCAAGCAGCTCATATATCAATGTTGAGGTTGGGGTGACATCAGTGGACCTATTTGGATGTAGCTTTTGGCATCACTGGTAATTTTCTTGGGTATCCACTTTCACAATTATTGAGCCTGTCCCTTTTCCAAGCTTCTATCCTAGAACAAGTCACTGTGTTATCTTCCCCAGCCCTTTTCACTAACTCTTCTTTTCCTTAGTCCTCACCCTTGCTCAGCTAAATCCCATTTCAGGTAAATGGCTTACTTGTCAATGGTTGAGCCCATAAAGCCAGGTCTTATGTATCGATGTATGCTTTGGGTTTCTGGATTGGCTGGATACATTTGCCTTGACGGCCATTGAGATTGTCTCCCTCCATCAAATATCTCAGAACTGTAGCAAATCCAAATTGAACAAATCACTTTTCTTCTAAAAGATAATTGATATAAATATTTCTGGGTTGTTTGTTTGTTTGTTTGTTTGCTTTTTCCTGAAACACTTGCCAATTTTGATCTCACCATATGTTTAGACTTAGCATTTTACTGTTTTGTTTTGTTTTGTTTTGTTTTTTTATATGTGATAAACAGTGATATTCTTCTACTCTATAAAGATCATTCTGCCCTTTCCTTCAGATTTCCCAAATGTATGCACATGATCCCCTGGAACAGGAAGACTATACTCTTCTCCTTTGTTGGAGTTCATAGTAAAGGGTTAAGGACATTTTTCTTTTCCTTATAAATCAAAGAAATGCAAGTTACCTTACAAAAGAGAAATTGGACCCAAATTTTATATTTACCTGCCAAATACAATTTTCTTTCTCATATTGTTTTTCAACCCAGTGTATTATTTATGTCACGTTCTATATGTAGTTTTGTGTGTTCTTTGAGAGAGTGAACTGAGACTATGATCTTTATAAACTACCCAGAACTTACTGTGGACAACACAGCAAAGCAACTAAACACATTAGGTTGAATTTATTGAGCTTTAATCAAAGTTCATTACTATATTTTTTGTATAAGCAATATAATTATTATCCAAAAAGCATTTTAACATACTTAATGACATTCTAAATCAAGTTTGCTTTTTCAACTCTTTCTAGTGTCTACAGTTAAAAATTATTGATCAGATGTTCATAATTCATAAGAAGTCTAGAGATAATTTAGAAAAATAATACAAAGCCCCAAAGTATTCATGTACCAGTAGAGTACATCATTTGCCTAAATTCCGGTAATGCTGCAACTGGATTGGATAGAGATAGATTGCATCCATTCTTGTCCCCCATAATGTGATGAAATTCAGCTTCTGTGATTCAATTTCAGAAATCACTGTATTATTCTCTAAACAGTCAAATGACTTATGTTCAGTATCATCTGTGTGCTTTTGCCCCAGTGTTTACTGTATCCCCTTTTCAGTGTGGGTCAGTTCTTTGTCCTCTGGCTAAACAGGGATGATAAATCCCTAGCAGTTGTGAATACAGAGATTGGAGACCACCTCCTCCCCTGATTTCTTCAGAGGCACCATATGCTTAGCTTAGAATTAATGTTGGACAAATGGCAATCAATGTCATCTGATGGATGATGAGACTCTTCTACTCTATAGATAAAGACTATCCTGGGCTTTTCTTCAGATTCCCCAGATGTGTGCACATGATCCCCTGGAATGGGAAAACTATACTCTTTCCACTGGCAGAGCTTGTAGTAAAGGATTGAGGACATTTAAAAAAAAAATAAATCTACGAAATGAAACTTATCTTAAAAAGGGAATCAAACACAAAACATTTAGAGAAGAGTACCAAGATCAGGAGAAGTTAGGTAAGAATAAAGCAAAAGTAGTCCACTAATGTTTAATTGGGCATAATAGTCACTTGAGAAATAATGAAGAAAAAAAATAAATATGGATTCAAGATCAAAAATATACCGATGGCAATTTTTTTCTCAAAATGTGAAGAAAACATGTACAACAGCAACTCAGAATGAAATACATAGGTGTGTTTATGTGTATATGTATCAAATTCATTAACTGAACACTTAAAAAATGGTAAAAAAGAAAACAATTTTTTTCCTCAAGAGTACATCACCATAGGCTACACACATAGTCAATTACATTCCTCCATATCAGATTCCATTAGCTCTTGTAAACAATTAGCTCAGCCATCATTGTGGATTTATTTTTTCTCATCTCTTCATCTTCAGATGACCCCTGACTTAGTTGAATTGTTAACAACAGCATATAAAACAACCCTTGAAGCCTTCTCTAAACTGGTGCACAACATTCTTCATTATTAAACAGCTGATGCTATTGCTACATGAGATTTCATTAAATTTATCTTCATGGCTTAATGTTTCCCAAAAAAAGTAGATTTTTAAGATGTAACTTCTGCCCTTATCTACTATCACTTCTATTAAAGATATAGTATTGTTGACGTTTGAAACAAGTCTTAGAACAGTTGATTAATCTGCAATTTGCCCTTATCTTTGAATCTTTATTTTGGGCTTCACATTTATTTTTCTTTGTTACTCTGTTTCTTATTACCATAGAAAAATGTATTATCACAAAATAACTGGATTGTGTGTGATATAATAGATTTTATTTCTGTTTGACCTTATTGAGTGAAAGTTTATTTTTTGATGATCGGTGTGTGTGTGTGTGAAGTATTGTGATAGACACAGCATAAAAATGGGTCCATAAAACCAAATATATTTTCAAGGGTCTTACAGACTAAAAGAATACGTAGTGATACTTCCTTTAACTGTTTATTCTTTACTAACAAAAGGCTTTCGAGTGCACTGCTTTGATTCTGGGAAGACTATAGGAATTATTCTTACTTTGTGAATGAAAAGCAGGGGTTCAGAGACAATTAACGGACTTACCCAAGTTAAGGGATGGTTACAGGGAGAGCCAGGATCTGTATTTTGTGCATGTCTAGGGTCCTTTGCACCACGTTCCCATCCCTGGAATTTGGGTCCTGAAAATGTGTGTGTTAGTAGCATTTGAAATTGTCACTATGAGGAACAGAGGGAAGGAGGCAAAGACCATCAATGCCACTAGGAATGACTGTATGCAGGGGTTCCACAGATTAAGATGATGTAATCTTTTAAGTCTAGCTGAGCTACCTCTTTGAGCGGTAATATTAGAGGACAAGCCAGGGCTAATACGTTAATGAGATCTGGTATATAACCCTTTCTAAGCGTATACAGAAGTAAAATGTCTCTTCTTTTAGGGTCAGCACCTTTGGGAAAATAAAATATCTATTTTTAAAGTAACACAAATTTTAGGGAGTCACATAATAAATGTCCATGGTCACACCACTCATCACTGAGACTCTCCCAAGTCATATGCAGTGTCTCAAGCTGTACTGGAAAGTTCCATATTATCCCACCCACCACACTTCCATCATGCAGCCTACGTTCCATTCTAGATGCTTCTTCCCCAGCCCCTCCAGCGTATATATGCTTCTGTGCTTTTAGTGATTCTGTTCCCTTTTCCTAGAATAATCTTGCTGCTTATTGCCGCTTCTGTGTGAGTGATTCATTCTCCGGGATCTTTCTCAATTGCCTCGCTAGAATTGCCTTGGCCGCTTCGTCCCAATAGCATTTGGTTTATACCATAAGATTTTAAGTAGAAATTCTAACCTCACACGATGATTAGCTGTAGATGTTCTAGGGTCTTTGACCATACTGTGCGTGCTCACCACGGCATCTGTACCGGACATAATGCCATGTACCCATTAGGTAAGGTAGTACCTATAAACTAAATCTTCATTTAATGGAATCACACAGAGATAATCAGAGGGAGGGTGGGGGTTGAAATAGGGTGACAGATTGAATAATAGGCTTTATTCATGACTTAGAAAGAGTGATTTTTCTGGGTGTGAGAACTGTTAGAAGTACGTGTTTCCTGTGGGTCCAGCTCGCAGGGCAAGGAGACCTGAATATTTGCTTCTACTTGACTGGGTGAGAGGCACCCTGTACAGATATTTTGGCCGCTGGTCGCTTCCTTCCCTCTAGACTATTCCATCTCTACTTCTGGATGCTTGTGAAGAGCAGCCCTCCTCTTCAAAGCATGGGGTTTTAGTTCTGCTCACACTAACTTCCCACAAAAGCACATACCTTTCAGCTTCTCTCTGAGACGCAGAATGAAATGTCTCAGGGCAAGGTTTATTTTGAATTCATTTTATCTGCATCAGGAGGCTACTGCCAAAACTTCTTTTTCTATCCGTGATCCCCTTTTTTGCTGTATCCCTCACAGAATGGCCTCTCATGGATAGATCTACTTGAAGAGAAAGTCTCAAAGTGCCTTTAAATTCATGCCTTGTTCGTCTTTGGAAACCGGAATTATAGCCAAGCCAATCATGTTTTCCACAGAAATGGGTGGATGATTGTGGTGTGTGCCTTGAAACACACACAAACAACCATAAGGAAGACTCAGGTTGTGTCTGAATCCTTCACGACTTCGGGGGGTGGGGGCGCCAGTAAGGTGGTAAGGCAGTGTTTCATGCAGGACGTAAACTTCAAGTGAACTCTGCATAATAAATAAATTAAATTGAAGTGGAAATGGCAAGGCTCCTGGAAAAACTTGAACAAAGGTACAGAGGTATAAAAGGGAATCCGTGTTTAAGAATAGCAAGTAATCTAAGTCTCTTGAGAAGAGGATTTCGTAGGCATTAACGAGGTGCCTTAACTAACAAGGTGCCATTAATACCAAGGAGAAAGAAGGTACATTCTTTAGAAAGCCGGTGATTAGATGTTAAAATTATGATCTGAGGTGACAAATCTGGCAGCTTCAGAAGACTAGGGGCGAGGGAATCATTTCAAAGATTTTTGATTATCCAGACATGAGGGATAAAGGCCTGGATTGGAGGAGAAGGAAGGAAATACATTGTACAGAATGTGATAAATGGAGTAGAAAAGGAGGATATATTCCTTCAGAAAAAATTTTGTAAGTTTTGAAAAACATATCGCATTAGTCCTTAAGGGCTGGCATGTGTAATTACCAGCCGGGGATTTGCTTTTATAGCTTGTTGGTGTGGCAGCTCTGTCTGAAGGCCTGGGGTGGGGCTGAGGAATTGATATTTTAAGAGAATGACTCAATCCTTTCTGACACAGGTGGTCCATAGATCAGAATTTGAGATGCACCAAGTTAATCCGTTCGAGGAAGGAGAAAGAAGTGAGATACTCGTGACTGCGCAATCCCCCCGTATTGACTGTGTTCTGATTTCAAACTTTATTCTCCAGCCATTGTGGTAGTTCCGTATTGTAGAATAAATACAGGGGACTCAGCAGTACATTTGGAAATGGAGGAATAGTGAGGGGACACTCCCCTCTACCATCCATCCATAGAGATGTCTAAAGCAATGGAAATGCGGC
Source organism: Phoca vitulina (assembly GCF_004348235.1). Lineage (NCBI taxonomy): Eukaryota > Metazoa > Chordata > Mammalia > Carnivora > Phocidae > Phoca > Phoca vitulina. The sequence continues at coordinate 16,318,258 of NW_022589708.1, read as the reverse complement.
CCCAGGATTCTGAGGTGCTGCCCGCTGACCCAGGAGGTAGGAGCCCAGTATCCAGATATTATTGTCAAAACCAGAGGACTAGACAGAAGAAGGTAGGGAGGAAGAATAGAAAAGGCCTGAAAACAAAATAGTACAATCTCCCCAACAGTGGATACAGGGGGAAGAAGGTAAAGGAGCAAAATACTCAAAACAGAGCTCTGAGGCAGCTCCAGGATGGTCCTAGTCCACAAAATTTTGAAGAGGTTCACAACCTAGGCTGGACTCCTTTGTTTGTTTCTTGTTCGAGAGCTCTACGCTTTTGATAACCATAATATTTCCCATGATTATGACTATCATCTTATTAAAATGCTGCAGTACATAAGGAGAAAAATAGCTTATTGTTCATGTGAGCATCTTGTCGGGGTGGACATAATTACCATATTCTCTTCCCCTTTTCACTAATGAAATGACATAAGCTATTAAGCACATACACAGCTACTATACAATGTCAGCTAGTCAGCTGCAAAATTTCAAGCTGAAAAAAAAAATCATTTTGTGAACCATTAAAATGCAATAAAGCATTTGGAGACCGAAAACTTTTGTTCAGTCAAACATAAAAGTTAATGAAATTATTTAAATACACGCAGTTCAGAAACAGTTTAAAAATCCCTTGCATGCTGTGACTAAGCAACTTGGAGTATATCTGAATGAAAAATTATACACATACAGAAAATAAGAGGTTAATAAGGATTGTCAGTGAAACCTGAACCCAGTTTGGTGAGTGGCACGAGATTAGTCTTTGCATTTAGAAAAATGTGATTTTACTTCCAACCTAGCAAGCCTATTATGTCTGCATTTCCTCAGACTTTTACATGGCCTTGAGCAATTTGGGCTGAAGCCAGATATAACATTTTTATTTCAGCAAATCACTTCCCATTGTTGTACATTTTAAGGATGTACTGAAAGGTACTTTCATGTCTGGAAATATCAGCTGATCCCACAGCAATGATACCTCACTTACAGGGCCTTTATATAAACCACAATGTTTTCTTTAACAATTAAACTATCTTAGGAATCGTAATAAATATGAACTACTCTATTACCACATTTCAAAAAAAAAAACCAAACAAGCTTTTTTAAAAGAGTACTATTCACTTAACCCATGAAAAATGTCATGTCCTTTTAATTTTCCATCTTCTTAAAAAAAAAAAACACACAACTATTTTCTATGAGGGAGCTTGTCAACCTTTCCTGTAAGGGGCCAAAGAGTAAATATCTTTTGCTTTGTGGGACCATATGGTCTCTGCCCCAACTACTCAACTCTGTCATTTTAGTGTAAAGCAACCATAGACAATATATAAATAAATGGGTATGTCTATTTTCCAATAAAACTTTATTTATAAAAACAGACAGTCAGCCAGATTTGGCCTGAAGGCTATAGTTCTCTAGCCCCTGTACTATGAGATTGTTTTTCTAACATGTCAGTAGTGTAAATATGTTTGTGATTTAACGTGTAGAGTTAGGCCCCATACTCTTAACTGCAGTATCATGACAGCTATGCATCATAACTCAAGTTTTGAACAGTGCCCAGTTTTGAGACCTTCATTTAAAGACATGAAGCAGGTATGTCGGGCTGGCAGGGATTTGGAATGTAATCAGAAATTCTCTAAGATGCAGGATATAGTTTACTAGTTCTAAGTAACAGTGGTGCGTATTATACCACTACAAATGGTATTTGGAAAAATAACTCTTACTAAAATACTCTGTCCTGTTCATTCCTTCTCCCTCTTTACACACACGCACAAACCTGTATGACTGACAAATGTTTAGTCCTTTTCCAAAAAGTTCTTACTCTAACCCTACCTGTAGACTAGGTGAGATACTTCTTAAATGCATTGATTTCTATTTGCAGTTCTTATGCCCTGTTGGACTAATGTGCTTGACAAGGGCAGAAAGACTGAGAGAATAACTTGGCAGAGGCCAGGTCCTGAAAGGCTTTCTCTGCCATGGTAGATGGCTGCATTAATCTAAGAGCAATGGAAGCCACTGGGGGAATCCAGCATGAAAGGTACAGATCTGGTGGACCTTTTAAAAGATGGCAAGATGACCCCATGAAAAAATGAACAGTGGAGGGATGAAATAAAGCAGCGGGAATCGGTGGGAAGCTACTTAGTGATTCAGGGAAAGATGATGATAGTTTGAACCAGGAGGGTAGCAGGAAAGGTAGAGAAAAGTATTGAGAATCAGATGTTATTTTGGAGGTAGCACCTATAACTTTCCTAGTAGAGTCGGTGTGAGAGAAGGGAAAGGAAGAAAAAAAAAAGTCAAGGATCACTTCAAGGTTTTGGTTTAAACTGGGAAGATGGTGGTACCTTATACTGTGGATGGTACTGATATCTGGGAGAGGAAATAAAAGTTCTGACTTGTTTTTTTCATTCAAAATGCCTAACTGGTGAGGATCTTGAGTGGGCAACCGGCTTTAGGAGTGTGGGTTAGGAAATGAGGGCAGAACATATTAAAGCCCTGCGATATCTGGAGGTGTCAATAATCCATGAGAATTTACTGTGTGCTCATAATGTGCCTAACCCTAGGCCATGACTCTTCAGGGAATCAAAGAATGGCATGGCTCCTACTAGCAAGCAACTTCAAATGTACATGGGAGTACAGTATAGGACTTAAGTATTTGAATGAGCGGCATTCAGTATGCAGCATACAGCCTGCAGTTAAATGTGGTTATATGCAAAAAATGCCTAGAGGCATTCAGAGAAAGCTGTGACAAACCAGCCCCTACACAGAATAGGTGGAGTGCCACAGACTGCAAATGAAATGGATTGCTGCAAGGAAACTGAGATTTATTGACCTTGGTCCAAGCAACAGTCCCATCACTCTGTTAGTAAAGGGGCAGCCAGGAGAGAAGTAAACTCAAGTACAAGTGAGAGTTTTGGCTGTGTTTTTAGGAATAAGGAGAAACACACACTCTTTTCTCTATACAGACCCATTTACTTTGCCCACAGCTGCAATGAAAGAAGGTAAAACTCTTTGAAAAGGCATTTTAAGGCCTTTTTTATGAAGCAGCAAAAATATTTGGAATATATAAACATGGCTTGTAAAATTAGTCATTGAGAACAAGACAACATGCATGAGGCCATCTTTAAATGTCAATGGTAAGAGCAAAAATAGATTTTAGGTTAATGAAGGTGACATTACCATATTCAGTCTATCACTGGGTATGTGTTTGAACAAACTCATAGAACCAAAAGTTAAAAATACATCAGTTGTGCCCAATTAGGAATCAAAAGCTTGGGGCTCTACTTAGGCCTTTTAAACAAGATAATAGATGAGTACTATTCAGTTCACAATTTTGAAACAGAAGATTTTTTCCCCAGTGGGAAATCTATATTTCATAGAGCGTAGCATTTGGGGTTTAGTCTCTGTCAATGTGGACCCTGCAGATTCCACTATATTTATATAAGAGTTACACATATGTTTAAATAGAAGTGGTATGAATAGTCTACTCTTCCAATTCCAAAGAACTGGAAGCCTATAAAGAAACTCTTAGGTTTGAGGATAGCAGGAAAAAAAACAATATGTATCAGATTTGTTATTGGTGATTCAGGTTTAACTGAATCACTGAAGATTAATACTTCATAGTATTAATGAGTTATCAGTGAATTAAAATAATAGCATGTGTCTTAGGGTGTTTTCCTCACTCCTTATATTAAAGGGTAATCATAATGCCACATATAAAGTATGCCTGGAGACTTGGATAAAAAAGGTAGCTGAAGAAGAAAAATTCCACTATTTTCATTGCTAAAACAATGACAAGTTTATTACCAGTTTCTGCAGACAAATTAACTCTGTTAATGATGAGGAATCAGAACATCCTTCCAAAAGACTGACAAACCTATACCATAGGCATCTCTTGATATTTGCCCAGTGGGACCGAGATGTACTCCGGGGGCTGTTATGTCTGTGATTTGGGGAAAGATGTGAAAAATGCATTCCAGATCACTGATGGTGCTCTCAAAAAAACATGTCTATGAAAAATGTGTTAGATCTTCAGTTGAGGTTATAATAAACATAAAAGGCAATTCAAGGTACTTGAAGGATGATCATTTTTTAGAGCACTATAAAAAAGTATATTGGACCTTATTGCCGTCATCAGAGTCTGGTAAAGGGTCGTCTGCACACCATAGCCTTCTTCCCCATGCCATGATCGATCCCAAGGAGAGACACTAGTGAACAAAAGCTCTTATAGAACCAACTGTCTCTTTTGGGTGAAGAACACAACTTTTATATCCACCCTTTTACTTCAACAGATGGTCCTACCTCTTCTCTCCCTTTAACACAATTTTATGAAATAAAATTTAACATATGCCTAATATATATTCAGGACATTATTCTAAGCAAAAGAGAATGCTAAGATGAATAAGACACGCTCCTGGAACTCAAGGGGAGGCCAATCTAATGGAAGTGACAGCATATTCATGTTAATTATAATGCAGCATTTTAAGTACAGAGGATGGAACAATTGATTCTAAATGAAGAATGAGAATGTCAGGCTCCAAGGAGAACATGGGGGCTGGGTCTTCAGGTGTGAAAAGTTTTCTACAGGAATAACAAAGAACAGAAAGGTTATCCAGGCACAGGGAACAGCGAAGTGGAGAAAAGACTCGTTTTCATTAAACAAGCTGTTTCAGGGGACATTTGTAGAAATCATTTCTGAAAAGGGAAACCAGTAAGGAGCCTGAAATATCACCCCCCGCATTCCTATTCCCAGTAAAATTTAAGATGTTAGCTGTGCCCCCTGTGATCGATTCATTGGTGAATGAGTACTGGTGGGAATTGTGTGTGATCTATAGAATTGTCAGTGATGCTTCTTGATTTATGTGTACATATTTGTTCATCCATTCATTCATTTCAAAATAGCACAGGGTTGCTACTGCATGCCTGGAAATTTGCAAGCTATCGTTGCAGAAATGACCCCTGTCTTGTAGAAGCCTACAGTGCAATAGGAAACAAATCTTTTTCTTTACTTTTTCTTCCCTCGTCAGCGCTAAAGAGACGTTTCCTTGTAAAAGATTCAAATAATTCCAAGATAGGTGTAATTGTTTCCTGAGGTATATTAATTAAAATAGTATTTAAGTCAGCACAGCTATTGACATTTTGAGGTGAACGGTGTATATAATGTACACTTATTTCCAAAGAAATTCAATACAAAACAGTGTTTCACACCAATGCTTGTGTTTAAGAATACTACTAAATAGTGTTAACTGGGAACCTGACAAAAATAGTCCAAACTCCGCACCCACTGATTTTTTTTCCCACAACACATTAATTAAAATGTTAAAACATCTTGAGGTATGTGACTCTCCTGTTTGTTTTGTTAGAAGAGAATATGAAAACCACTGTTGACACACTGACAGTCAGTTGACAGTTTTGGTTTCCAGAGTGTTGGGAAAACTCCTCCTGCAGTCTTACCTTTGGGAAGAGTTCAGACTGAGCGTTAACTTGTTTAGCTTATGATACTGAAACCAACACGGGGTGAAATGGCGCTTCTACTCACCCCAGTGAATCTGTACATCACTGTCCCTCCCCCCGAATTGTTGTAAATTCGTTTTCCATCCACAGTATTAGTCCCTAACGATTCTACCCAGGGAGCAGGCAGAATTATGGGTGTTTTTTTTTTTTAAAGAAAATGTTCTAAAGAATGGCCTCATACATTTGGAGTTCTGCAAACATGAAGTAGTACAGGGAGCCATTGCACGCAATCGTTTTCTCTCTAAACCACATTTCTGAAAAATTAACAAGAAATGGAGATGCTGTTCCACCTGGGTCCTCTTTGTAGCAGTGGGGGCACCGGAGAACAAGCTCCTCCCATGCCTTTGTGCAGGTGACCTTCTCACCTCTCAGCCTGTCCCTGTGGCTCTCTCTTAGTTTTCTGTGCTTTCTAAGTTGAAGGCAGGGTATTCGTCAGTCGTTTTCCTTCTTCTCTAAAGCTGGGCGGTCAGTTCCACAAGGGTTTCAAAGCTCTGCTTGTGTCTTAACGTGGCAGAATCAGGTCGCATAAGGACAAGGGAGCCTTAATGAGGGGAACTTCCTCTTCCATTCCTTCTCATGGGCAGGAGGTGCTCAAGCTACGCTGGTGTTTGGGAGAGAGTGCATCCTGAAGACTTCATTAGCTGAATTAAGTGAAAATCAGTAAAATGGGTATATGGACACTAGAGGCAAGCTCCCTAGGACAGTCAGACCTATTGGGAAATCAAATGGTTGATGCCCCCAGGTCTGGGAACACCATCTGGGCATGGAGAAATGACACCTCGGTTGCTCCTTACCAGCCATGGGACCTTGACAATTCAGGTTCTGAATTTTTTAACACTCATACCACTAATCTATACAGTGAGGAATAAATAATATTGACTTGGCAAGATTATTGCAAGGATAATGTCTGAGAAATTGGTTTGAAATAATGGCCTATTAAAATGTGCCGCATTCTAGTCTAGCATATTTGTCTTCTAGACCTTATCCCAAGTGTCTTGAGTCTCCACAAAAACATTTCTGATGTGGATCACATCTTTCTCCATTACAGGGTATGTATCCTTGGAAGCTTCTATATGTTTTGATTGAAATGTTCAGCCATTCTCAACTGGGGCACTAAGTCATCTGTTTAATGTAATGAATTAATTCTAGGATGGTACTTGTTGAGTCCCATTCTTGAGAGAATTGTGAAAATAGCCTCTCAGATCCTGTTTTCTATTCTCTGCTGAGAAAGGCAGTAAGACACTAACCTGCTCTTTTTCTCTGAAAAGGAAAAGTTCAAGAAAACCAAAAAAATCAAGTGAAAGACTTAAATATTTTATTGTATACCCCCTTGTTTGAGAATATAGTTCAGAATGTTGCTATTGACTGTTTGTGTGTGTGAATTCCATGCTAAGAACATAGATGAACTCTTGTGTTGTGCCCCGTGTGCATTCTGTATTGTGTAGAGGGCTAGGGCAGGAAGAGAACTGCAAATGTTAGTAAGATGTATCCTGTAGTAATTAGCAGAGAACCAAGAACTTTTAATAATACCTATTAACTACTTTTATGATGGCAATGAAGATGATGCAGGATCAGGAGTCTAAAATACCAGCAGTTATCAAATAAAAAGAAATCTAAGCTATTAGGGTTATTTCACATCGCCAGATTATTTTCTTAATTAATTGAGCAGATAAACTGATTCACGTCTTTGTAGTATGAATCCACATTTTATTTTTACTTTGCTAAGAAATATTCAGCATTCCTTCTCAGATTATTAAGTCATTTTACCATAAATGTTGGCCAATATTTAAAAGAAAGTCTTTCTATATCAGTGTTTTTGTATTTATTAAATATTGTCCATAGATCGTGTGTGTGTTTGTGTGCATTGCTGTCGCATAAGGATTATAATTTCAATACTATAGAGGAAAAATCTTGAAAAGTCAGAGGCAACGGAGAACTTAGCTCAAGATTTGCCCTTTTCTCACATCCTTTCCACATTCATTTCCCAACTTCAAATTTATGATGAATTTTATGACAGTATAAGGTTTAAAGAGAAGTAGTCATTTAAAAGATGCCCAGAGAAAAGACAAATAAAATTTTTATCAAATACTTTTCAGAACAACCATGGACTGGAAGATGTTGCTGTATCGCGGTGGTTCTCAGAGTGTGGTCTGGGGCCAGCAGCAGCCACATCCCCTGGGAGCTTGTTAGACAAGCTAATTTCAGGGTTTGTCCACAGGTGTAACTGCGTCAGACACTGGGGGTGGGGCCTAGCAGTCTGGTTTAGCCAGCCCCCCTCCCCCAGGGTGATTCCGCTACGTGCTCAGGTGGGACACACATGCTTCTAGTGGCTTACCCTCTCACTTAAATAACCCAATGATCCGTCCTTATAGTTTAATACACACGCATCAGCACTTTAAACACCACATTTTAGGGGGAATATGGTATTAAATAACAAAAAAAATCAACCGAGTAAAATCGAACTACCTTTATTAATCAATTCACAAAACTGGCAGCATCCCATCTAGCAATATAGAGAGGAGCTCCAAAGGGCTACAAAAAAGAAAAGCCTTTTTTTTTTTTTTTTTAAAGATTTTATTTATTTGAGAGAGAGCATGAGCAGGGGGAAGGACAGAGGGAGGAGAGAATCTCAAGCAGACTGAGCTCGGAGCCTGACCCAAGGCTCAATCTCAGGACCTGAGATCATGATCTGAGATGAAATCAAGAGTCAGACACTCAACCAACTGAGCCACCCAGGTGCCCCAGAAAAGGAAAGGCTTTTAAAGGTACAGAGGGAATGGAATAAAGGAAATTATGGTGAAGAATCCATTGTTTTAGTCAAGGCCACCCTCCTAAGGGGAATGAAAGGGGTCCATCAGTAAATTTCCTAGTGCTGACCAGGAAATTCCCATGTTGACTGATTAAAGGTTACATTTCTGGGGGGAGTTGAAAACTACAGTTAGGTTAGGTATTAAGTCTTGGTTATCTGACATGGGGCCTTAACCTAAGTGAAGTCCTTTTGAGCCTGTGGTTTTCTTTGTAACACCAGAAAGGTGGGGAGGAACTCCCAATCCACATTCGGGGCGGGGGGCACGAGTTGTGTTTAGTGACATCAGTAATGCAATGGAGGCAAGGGGTCCTGGAGGGGGATGATGCATGAGAACTCATTCACATTTCTAGCTCTTGGGATCATGATTGATTTTGTAACCAATCTGTGGGGATGATAGTATGTTCACAGCTACCTATTACAGTCACTTAACTTGGAAGGCTCACGGTATTCAAGAATCTAATAGAACAGACAAGATGTCATATTGTTTCAAGAACCAAGTACTGCTATGGATTCACGCAGTGAATGAGCCATGAGGATGTTTATATTCACTTCTAGGTCCTTTTAAATATTTTATTAAAAAATCTATTCATATTATTATTCATGCTCTTCAAGATACTTTAAAATGTATACCAGCCTCCCCATCAGTCCTCTGGGACCGAGTTGTATAACAAATGGTAGCCACTATATGGCAGATGCTCCCAGCACACATTCAGTAAAAAGTCCTGCTTGGGAAATGGGAGTTCTACTTGCACCAGAGTGTACCCAAGTGTGGCATATGTGTATGTCCTCTTCTACAAGCTCCATAGAAAGTGAGGATTAAATAAATTAACCAAAAGACAAGGAAAATTGAAAACATACACTGTCTTATAGTCAGTAGATTCATTTTGTTATTTGGCCAGGACATTTACAAATAAGACAGAGATAATAAAAGGAAAAACAAAAACAAAAACAAAACACATGTAAGCTCTATTACCTAATATAGATTTCAAACATCTAGTTCACAGGTGAGTAGGTATCATTCATGTTAATTGGGTTCAGAAAGGTCCTTCATTGCCAATGACAAAGCAATCGCCATCTATGGACAATGCAACGTGTACTGATGACCTGTAGGTTGTGTCAGAATTTTAATCTGTGTGGAAGTATTTTGAAAAAGGTAAGACCTTGATTTGGAAAGGCATCTAGAGAATTTTGAATTATTCTAAGAGCCAAAAATCAAGAGACCTTGTTTAAAAAAAAAAATATCGTAACCTCGTATTAGTAGGCTAGTAATTATAGACATTTTCCATTTAACAGAGGAAAAAAAGGTAAATATGTTAATGGCAGTGTTTTTTGTTTTTTTTTTTTTTTAAGTAGCAATCACTTCATTTTTACCATGCTATTTTGGTACTTTGGTATTTTAGGTAGTGGACATTTTTAGCATGAAATTGTCTGTGATATGTCTCTGACCTAGAATCACAGTACTAATAGGCTTTGCATCTGTTTATTTTCATTGAAATGTGAGCATTTTGACAGAAAACACTGCTTCTGCCGTTTCCCACAAAGATGACGTTATGAACACATTGAGAGATAAAAATTTTAAAATAAATAAAAAGGATAGGAAGACTGGAAATATTTTTCCATTGCTGGAAGGATTCAGAAGTAATTTCAAAACCAAGGGAGAAAGTGGGGGGAACTTCCTCCTTCCTCCCCCTTCTTCCCCAGAACACAACCTTTTCTCTCTGTATTTTGCTAATAGGAATCTATCTGCTTTAACCTCTTCCTGGCCCCAAAGTGAAATCTATTCTTTTTTAAAAGGGCTATGAAGGCGTGTGGGCTTAGATGAAGAAAACAACACTTATTTGATTTCGTGGCGCCAAGCTTGCATTTGCCGGGGGCTTTGCCATTCTAAGAAGAGCTTAAGCTTTTTCATCTTAACTATGATGTGCCATCTTAATTTAAAATGTATGAGGTTTGCCCTGATGTGCTGTTGCATCAGTTTCTGGTATCAGCAGAATCAAAGCTCCTAACTTCCTCATACACAAAGGGATGAATTGTGAATACCAGGTGAATTTTCACAAGTCAACTTCCCAACAAGACAAAACAAGACAAGTAGCTCTGTCAAGAAAGAAAAAAGTAGCCTTGCATAAGAAAAGATGAGGTTTTATTTCTGGAACTCCTGGCAGTCACATAGATGCTGGACCGTAATTATCATTCCCGTTGTCATTCAATAGACCGGTAATTCTCAAGCTTTTGTATGGAGATGGTTCGCAGGAGGATCTTTTTAAAATGCAGATTATGATTTCCTAGGCCTGGGGTGGCGCCTGAGGTTCTGCATTTCTAACCAACTCTAGATGAGGAGATGCTGTGGAACCAGTGACCGCGTTTTGTCCCATCCTGTAGCAAGGGCATTCGATATTTTATGATGATGCACCCTTTACAGCATGCTCTTCATAATGGTTAGGTGAAGCCAAGACAAGAAACCCAACTGAGGGCAGATTTTTTTTTTTCCCATTACAGTGCAACATCTTCTATAACATGAAAATGAAAACTTGGGGGCCTCAATTGTTTCTTATATAATTAGGAAGTTCCTTCTAGACCTAATATTTTATGGTTCCATCAGGCACTATATAAATGCTCTGTAAATGAATGGGTGAGGGAATGATTAAATGCAAGTGGCCAGATTAATTGTAAGGGAGTGTACCCCATTGTCCTCTACTTATTTCTAGAGAGAACTTGGGGGGATATTGGTATCATTTCATGAGGTTTGGGGAAAGAAAGGGAGAAAGTGTGAAATAGTGGTTTGAGAGACTGAGAGTGAGAGGAGGGAAGGAAAGATAATAGGCCAACCAGGCAACATTTTAAGTGTTAATTTTAGTTTAGAGACACTTAATTTAAGACCAGTCCTTAAGGATATATAGATATAGACATAGAGATATATATATATATACATAAATATATATATACATAAATATATATATATACACATATATATATTTGATTTTTGTTGTTGCTTTTGTTTGTAATCAAGACAGTGAGTGACTGTTTAGAACACAAAAATGAAATGTTTGGGCCTCAAGTTCCAGTTGTTTGACCAAGGTCGCAATTTTGTTCATTTTAACAAGGAGTGCAGTTGGGCCAGGGAATCGAGGCTTATAAGGAGGAAACTGAGGGGCAGAGAAAAAAATGATAGAAAAATGGGTTGTACATCCCAGGAGTTCAGACATCCCTTAAGGATGGTTCAAGTGGGAGTAGCAGGAGGGACGAACTGTCAGTCACAGTGGAGTCCTGGAAATTGAGATTATGGAAGGGTAACTTATTAATAAAGGCAAGATCTAGGATAGGACTGAAAGTCACATAATGTCACTTCTCTGCTCCCAGGGATTTGGAAGGTGATGAAGGTATGAAAAAGAGAAGCTGAACTTAACAACTGTGAAGATGTATCTCCTAATTGGGGCCTGATTTAAAAGTGACACAGGTCTTCAGTGCACCCAATTACTTGACTTGTACATGTGTAGATGACATGCGGTATTTGACAGCGTTAACTCTGAAGTTTCAGCCAAAAAGGTGATGAGAAGTGGAATTTTAAACCCTCGAAAATTAGGTCAGTCAATCATATGAAAACAAGATTTAATAAACGGCAGATGCCACTTTGTCCAACTCTATTAGATGTTGCAGTGCAAAAAAATTCTAGGCAGTGCAAATCATATGCTTGCTGTGCTGTGCGGGGCTGAAGGGGTTCTCAGGTGCACCGCACTGCACCTTCCATTAACTAAGCACCTATGGTGACTAGTGAGAAGGTTATTGGGAACGTGCCCCCCAACACTGATCGTCATTTAGCTCTCACATGGACACAGTAGCAAGACTTACGGTTTTATAAGCAAAATGTTACAAAGCTACATGGTCTCTCTTGGGGTAATGTTTTGTCATTTCATGCCCAAGTGTTGAACACTTTTCTGCTACTAAAATCTGTTCTTCCTTCCTCCGTGAGGAGTAGTCTCTGAATTAATGATTCACATTTACAAAGGTGCCGTGTACTGACTTTTATTGTCTCCATTTCTTCAAGATTTGTGGGTTTATAGTTCAGGTACATTAGTTAGAGGCAAAAATGTTATCGTTGTGTTACTTGTTAAAACAACTTGCTTGGATGAAGTCCTCCCTAATGTAAAACTCTTTCAAATCTGAGTAATTTATGGGATATGTGTGTGTGTGTGTGTGTGTGTGTGTGTGTGTATTCCCCCAGAAAGATACATCTTTATATATATATGTAAATATATGTATATATATAAATATATGTATATATATATATTTAATATATATTTATATATATAAATATAAATTTATGTACATAAACATATATGACTAAATTTAATACATTCAGTTTTTTTTTAAATACCCAATTTTATTTCTAGGTACAAAGAAGGTCTATAACTTCATAAAGTTATTTAAACTACATGTAATAATCTACATATTAATTTGTAACTGTCGTTTAAGACTAGCTACTGCCGTTCTGAGGTATATGAAATTATCAATGCATCTAACATTCTCTGCCTTGTCATTTATTAGCAAGGAAGAGAAATGAATTGGTCTCAACTCCAAGGCAAAGACATCTTGCAGAGAGCAGAGTAGAGTGACATGACAGGAAGCATTTTGGATTTGGGGTCAGAGAACCTGAGTCCCGCAATTGCTCTGTGGCTCTGTGCCTCCGATTCCTCTTCAGGAAACGAGCACAGAAAAACCTGCTATAGAGCAGGATTGAGAATTACAGACAATGTATGTATCGCAGCTTGTACGGCGCCCGGCTCTGTAAATCACAGCCCAAGCCTAGTCTATCAGGATGTCTTCATATTCACGATTCTGTATCAGATACTGCGCGGGCACAGAGCGGGGTATCTGGATTTATGAGGCATCATGCCTGCCTTAAAGAAAGCACTATCTAGTGAGAAATTCAATTTCTGTACACCTCACCCTGAATTTACTGAACGCATCCGTGCTGTGGGCAATGCCCTGTGTGATGTTGCTCCCCAGACGGACCAAGTCCTGCAACTCATGAGACATAACGTCCTGACTCCTTCATTTCTTGTCCCTTAACACAATTTGTAATTCACATTGACTATTATTACTGCCTCGTCAAATAATGTTGGCTCTGTGCCTCAAGAATGTATTTATTATATCTTGACAGCAGAGATGTTAGAAAGGCATCTCTTGCTAAAGAGTGCAAATGAACTCTGACAAAATAACTTGACATAAGATTTTCTCTGAATATATATTTACATTAATTGCATATTCCTTTTAAAAGAAATGCCTCTCAGAGTGTGTGTCATTGCTGTCTTTGATAAATTTATTGTGGAATTAAACCAGAAGGACTCGAAGTTGTTCGTCATGGACAAAACTGTATCCAGAGTGAACGTGTCCTGTCAGCTTATATTAAAATGTAGAGAGATCTAACGGAGGCTTTTCTCAATGATGGAACTGAACGGATTTGAGAAAACATCTCTGGGGCAGAGGAATTTACTCAGTCTACACTGTGATCTGTAGGTCATCTCCAACAGTTTCCCAAAGAGAAAGCAGAAGTGTCCTTTGAGTAGAGAGGGGTGTCCTGACAAACCTATGTGTTGTATGAGGTGGGTGACCTGGAGCAAACATACATAGGGTGACTGGAACGCTGAGCTTTTTGGGAAAGCATTTATGGTGAGCTGGAATCGTGCAAATCTCCATGAGAACATGGCCTGTAACCCTGATTATGTTTTTGTAAGTTATTCCATCCCAAGCAGGGTGTATGAAATATGTTTTGTTAAAATAAAGGAAATTGAATTCAAAGCATGCACTAAAAATTATCCTATCGGCATGAACATCAACCTAGAAATTGAATTCCGTCATTTCCCATATTTCATATTTTAACATTTCCCAATACTATGGAACATTTCTCCGATTCATGAATCTGTCTGTCAATGCTGTAAGTCCATATTACTTTAAAGAACTTTTCAAGTTATTTGTCAGATAGGGTAGGATAAAGATAGGTTGGATGGTAAAGTTGTATGGATTGTAAACGTGGGTGTTAAATTTACCTCAAGCCAGAGGATAGAAACTAGGCATGGCAAGATTATCTTTTAAAATGGCCGACATATCAGAAAGAACTGCAGACAAAATTCTGAAAATGGTCCATTATTACCCATGTGCATAACCTTGGGACTTCCCTGATGGAATTGCTTCAAGAATGCATTTATCTTGCGGTTTCCTTTCAAGATGGGAACTTCTTTTTTGGACCTGTCACCTGCCATTTAGGTCCAAATCACAAGCTGCCTCCAGAACATTTCAATTTGAATACTTTAATTCTATATTCCCTAACGAAATAAATCCACATGCACTATGGATTTAATTTTCCCCCTTACATTATAATCTATAATTAAGCAAATTCCATTGCACTGCGAAGTGGCCACCTCCAGAGTAACTCCACCCCAGTCCTTGAGGAGCCTGCCTTCCCAACCGTTGGCCTTAGATGTGTGCAGCTTTTTCTTACCCTTTACAAATCAGTCATCAGGAACCAGGGGTTCTCCCTTGACAATTATCCCGGTTTCCTACTCTACTCTAGTAGGAATGTCTGAACATTGAATGTCTGAACTCCAAGCCAGTTTGGGCTTTTCCATTTAAGAGCTGTGTGGTGTTGGCATATTGCTTAAACTCTTGGGGTCTCGGTGAACTAGAGAACAGAGAGTCATTTCTTCTCTTCCATCCTAATGGTGCTATTATGAAGACCAATTGACATACCGGCAGTTTGTGGGTTGCTGCTGAAAAAAATTATATGAGTTTTTTACAGCCATTATTACATGCAACATTTAATACTTTTACCTAGTAAGTGCTTAATAAATGATTCTTTATTTGATTTATTTTATTTTTTTATTTTTTTATTTTTTTTTAAAGATTTTATTTATTTATTTCACAGAGAGACACAGCGAGAGAAGGAACACAAGTAGGGGGAGTGGGAGAGGGAGAAGCAGGCTTCCCGCAGAGCAGGGAGCCCGATGCGGGGCTCGATCCCAGGACTCCAGGATCATGACCTGAGCCGAAGGCAGACACTTAACGACTGAGCCACCCAGGCGCCCCTCTTTATTTGATTTAAAAATAACAGCCACACAAATTAGTAAGGAGAAGAGGACCAGGAAGGAGTCAGGACATCTGGAGATAAGCTAAGGGCTAATGAGGTTTTATAATCATTTAAAATAAAACCCATATGAGTAGTGAGGGCAGAGTTCTCAGATGTGTCACTGTTATGTAATTGAAAAAATTAGACAATTTTTTTAAAGATTTTATTATTTGAGAGAGAGAGAGTGCATACAAGCAATCCACAAGGGAGGGAGGGGCAGAGGGAGAAGCAGACTCGCCACTGAGCAGAGAGCCCGACACGGGGCTCGATCCCAGGACCCTGAGATCATGACCTGAGCTGAAGGCAGACACTTAATGACTGAGCCACCCAGGCGCCCTAGACAATTTTTCTAACTAACCATAGACTAAATCTTTACTTACATTTAATAATAATAACAACAACAACACATACAGTATATAGCATGTGCCAACCTGTATTTTAAATGCTTTCCATGTATTACTGACATTTTTCTCCCTATTTCCAGGACATCCTACAGTTAAATGATCTCTCTGTAAGGTCATTTCATAATGATGAATGGAGACTAATGAGTTAATAGCTTGAAAGAATACACAAAAGAAACAGTATTTGGGGAAAATCATACAAATTTTAATACATTTTTAAAAATGTAGCCCAACTTTTCAGGAGGCAGTTTCATTTTAGACTGTTAGAGACTACAGTTGAATACCAGAGTCCTACCTAAACTGTGGGCTGCATGAGTAGTACATAGTATACATTATACATACAATATAATTCATTCATCCTTGTTACCACCGCTAATTCTAGACGCTCTCTCTCTCCATAAAGGATATTTGTTTGCCGATGCTGAAAAGAAGGGGCAGAATTGCTGGTTTTCCCCCCATCTTTTATAATATTTATTTACGTCAAAATGCAGCTTATCTATCAATTAATTTTGGTCCAGTGGTTGAGCTGCTAGTTTCAACTTAATTCCTTCATTTGTTCCCCTTTTATTCAAGCAAAGTGCCATTTAATTTATGGCTTCTTTTCTCTCCCTCCAGCCTAAGCTTCTTAGAAAATAAATGAGCCTATACGTTTTCAGTTAGCCCTTCTTATTCCTGTTGATGCTAGCTGAGGATTTGAATCTTGTCAGTCGTTCACCAGGCCGCTCCCTTAGGTCATCATGCTCTCTCCTTCCTTGGCGCTATGAGTTGTATCTTTGTAGAAACTTGTAAAGGTGTTTTCGTAGGAATCTTGGTATTTTTAATTAGAATTTGTCTCCTAGAACCCCATGGAACTCATACTCAACTTGGGCAACCGTGAGATCACTTGGAAAATAACCAAGAAGTTAGGGGGGGGCTTCCTGAGCCTTTGTTCTGTTATCATTAATCTGCTCAGTTGGGAGAGCGTGTTTGAGGGCCCCTGTCCCAAGGTGCACCAACTGGATGCCTGTGTTGAGTGGTGACACCAGGGTACTCCGTGTAATTTTTCCACTTGGCACAGTTTTTGATTTAGGCAAATATTAATAGAGGGTCTGTTTAAATTCCTGTAGACAGAGAAGATGTACAGTGTTAGAATTCTTAGCTAACAAGGGATACTGCCAAATGATAAAATATTAATTCTATTACTTTGTATGCAGATATGTGAGAACTAGAAGCAATTACCCTGACTCTAATTGCTTCATAGATGAATACAATTATGATGTTACACTCATTCTGTCTGTGTTCTCAGTATAAAATAACATCCACATAAGACCGTCAGAAATTTCATTTAAAAGTAAGCTTTACCAATGTGAAATATATTAAGGCAATAAACCAAGAGATTAAACTTTCATAAACAGTAAGAGCTCATTGTTTTGTAAATGAGTGTATAATAATATCTTTGCAGCTCAAATGAAACCATAAAACTGACTGGGGCCCTCACTTTTTTTTGGCAAACTTTTGATTTATCATTTTAATCTGTTCTTAGCATTGTATAGCAATTAAACATTGAAAATGGGCTCCAGTCTTCTTGCCACATTGCTCTTCTCCCATTTCAGTTCTGTCATTTCTTTTATAATGACAAGCAATTTAGAGGAACAAGAAACAATTAGAATGTAAGTAGCTCCTGCTGTTAACAGGTGTTTTCTACTAATGAATAAAAATGACTGGAATTACAGAAAGGTGGGATTTAAGGTAAGATCTCTTTTGGGGGTTAGAAGATTTAAAAGTCTGTGGACAGAATTCAGAAATTAAGTACAGATTCTCAAGTAATAATTATATCAGGGAACTTGATAAAATTGTAGTTGTTGGAAGGACCCATATTTGTAGTTGGCCAAATGAAATTGTTTTTCTAATGCAGTCATTCTCAACCTGGAGTGAGCATCAGAATCACCTGCAAAGCTTGTTAAGTAAATGCACACTCATGGGCCCCACACTTGGTGTTCCTGATTCAATAGGACTTGAATGAAGCAATAATTTGCATTTTAACAAATTTCCTGGTCCAGAGACCACACTTGGAGAATCACTGGTCTGATAGAAGGCAATGACTTTTGCATTCTTTTTGACCACTTCCTCTCAAAAGAAATGCAGAATGATTGACAGGGTCACTCTCAAGGTAATGATCATGTGACACTGGTATGTATGGTAGATTGAGGTAATAGTAGACTTACTTGGGATAAATAGATTTAAGGATGATCACATGACTCACCTAAGGCCACAGAAACTCAAGTGTATCTCTCATGTAATTTAGTGGTATGCTCTCTTCAGTACTCTGTGTTCAACCAAAAGAAGTTTTTGGAATATTGACCCTTCTCCTAAAGGTTACACTTAAGGAATTTTATATATGTATATATTTTTAAAATTAAAAGTCTAGCAATACAGAGCAGATGGGCCACTCAAACAGCAAGGTAGTTTCGGCAAGTGATGTGATGGGTGTTACTGGTGTTATAACAAAACAGATGGATCGTTGACCAGTACATCTGAAACTAATGAAGTACTATATGTTGGCTAATTGAATTTAAATTAAAAACATTAAAAATTCTTAATAAAAAATATAAATAAATAAATAAATAAATGCACCATTGAGACAAACTTCCACTTTCCTAATTCCCCCCATGTCTGTATAATACAAGGACCAAACTGTTAGGACCAAACCCCAGCTTTGAATGTTAATAATTTATTCAACAAAGGTTAGATTCATTTAGGTCGGTGAAGTTAGTAATGTACACTTCATAGCTCTATCTAAGCTGTGAGGAAGAAACTTTTAAAATTAGAACATTTTCATCCTATTCTATAATGTTAGACAGAATGTGTTTCTCATAAAAATCACTCTTGTGTTGTGCTGTATCTCATTCAGTCACTGGGGAAAAGAAAAGGAGACTCTGGGTGTTAACAGAGACACAGAAAGGAAGAGGAAGAAAGGTTATGTAAATTGCAAGAGTCAGCCTCATCTTTAATCTGTGCAGACACTAACTCTTCTGTTTGATGTGATTTCAGCCGGAGTCCTCTATCCCAAACATCTCTCCCCCAGACAACTTGTTGGATAATGAAATTCGCTGTAACATGAACCAACGTCTTTCATTTAATAATTAAAATCTTAATTCCTATCAATAAATAGAAGCCTCCCACGATCCAGGCTTTGAACTCATGTGCACTTATGATGAAGTGCATATGATTAAACGGAACTCTGGTGAGGAGGTTTTGTTCCAGAAAGTACGAGACAGCATGAATTCATTTGACAAATAACTATTGAGCACCTACTATGTATCAGACGCTCTTCTTGGGACTTGAGCTTTAACAGGGAACAAAACCAAACAAAGAAGATCTCTGCCCTTTTGTGCTTTCTGTTTTGGAAGAAGGTATGGAGATAATCAGGAAATGGGAACACTACTGGGGGCCAAAAATGGAAGCAAGGAATCAATTAGGAGACATTCGCACTGCTTTATGAAGCAGGCGGAAAGTGAGGGAGGCCCCTATCACAGTGTTAGTTATAGAGCTAGTGAAGAGTGGTTGAGCTCCATCCAGATCCTGAAAGTATCAGCAATGGGACTTCTCAATGGAGGATAGAGACTGTGAGAACAAGAGGATAGAGAATATGTGAAGATGGGAGAAAGTAGGAATTTATCCATTTTATTTTTATTTTTTTAAAGATTATTTATTTGTTTGTTTGAGAGAGAGAGAGCCTGTGTGGGGGGGGGAGGGGGGAGAGGGAGAGGGAGAAGCAGACTCCCCACTGAGCAGGGAGCCCTATGTGGGGCTCCATGTGGGGCTCCATTGGGGCTCAATTCCAGGACCCTGGGATCATGACCTGAGCCAAAGGCAGACATTTAACTGACTGAGCCACTCAGGCACCCCGGAATTTATCCATTTTAAAAGGACAGATGGGGCGCCTGGGTGGCTCAGTTGGTTAAGCGACTGCCTTCGGCTCAGGTCATGATCCTGGAGTCCTGGGATCGAGTCCCGCATCGGGCTCCCTGCTCAGCAGGGAGTCTGCTTCTCCCTC
>NW_022589708.1:16279704-16298362 GCF_004348235.1 Phoca vitulina | reverse complement strand
GACCTTCCTCCCTCTCATGCTTTCTCTCATTCTCTCTCTCTCAAATAAATAAATAAAATCTTTAAAAAAAAAAAAATAAAATAAAAGGACAGATGGATTGTACTGGTTTATTATAGACCTGTAACTCTGACAAATTATCACTCTTATGAGTACCCTGCAAATAATCCCCCTCCCTCCTTCCCACTCCTCACAACTAAATACACTGAATTCTTCCCTGACTCAGATGGTTACATTCCTTGTGCTGGAGAAGGAAAGAAAGAAAGAGAGAGAGAGAGAGAGAGAGGGAGGGAGGGAGGGAGGGAGGGAGGGAGGAAGGAAGGAAGGAAGGAAGGAAGGAAGGAAGGAAGGAAGGAAGGAAGGAAGGAAAGAGAGAAAGAGATGTCCATGGACATCATGCTGGCCTTGATATTCAGATAAAAAGAGATGACATTTCCTCATGGGAGGGCTAAAACTAGTTGATAATTTGTTCCTGTGCTACCTTTCAGGGCATGATCTACAATTAAAACACACACACACACACACATACACAGAGAGAAAGGACATTAAAGAATGTGATGGATCTGATTCAACCTCTTAAAACCAAAGAAATTAAAAATTAATGCCCAAAGTCTAAGAGAGAAAGAGAGAGAGAGAGAAAGGAGGGAGGGAAAGAAGGAAGGAAGGAAGGAAGGAAGGAAGGAAGGAAGGGAAAGAAAGGAAGAAAGAACAAAAGAAGGAAAGATGGTTCCTAGAGTCATTTTTAATTTGGGGAATCAGGAAGAAGAAGTTTATAAGATGTAATTGGCGGGTTAATTTTCTTCATTTTAACTAAGGCTTCCTTTAAATTCAATTTGCATAATTAAAGGTTCTTACTGGAAACCTTATGATTTTAGGGGGCATGGTGTAATATGTGGATGTCTTTGGCTCTCACGAACTTTGGGGTACAATTAAAAATACATCAGCATTGATACCATTAATTCCCAAGCAAGATACCCTTTCCCCATCATAGCATACCTTTGACAGCTACTTCACTGACGCCCATCAAGGTCTCTCTAGTCTTTCTAGATGAGTCCAGAATATTGGCACATATGTGCCCCCTACCACCTCACCACTCCCCCTGCTCTGCTGCAGTTCCTAAGCCTGGGGTGGGGAGCAGCTTACAGCCACCAAAGCTGTCACCTGTGTCCGTGGGCTTGGGTGGATGCTGTTTCTTGGTGTTCCCAGGGCAGTAAGGTCTTTCGGTAGAAACAGAGTTTCAGTTCCTTGGTGGTTACTGTCCCAGGGCCAGACTGTGATTCCTCGAGCAGGGATAACACCCCTCTCCCTACCTTAGAGGCCCAAGTGGGACTCTCACAGTCTCTGGGAAGCAAGCTGCTCAACTTGTATTTATATCCCCTTTCCTTCCTTAACCTCAGATCTCTGCCCCGGGGCCAGACTCAGCATAAACACTAACTGGCCCCTGAATTCCTGCCATTTCCCAGACACCCCTCCATGAAACTGTTCTTGAAGATAGCTGCCCCTCCTTCCCCAAGCTTATCACCTCTGGCTAGTGGCCCACGAGTGGTTTAATCAGACACAAGCAAACTCTGAGTCCCTGTTCAGGCTCAGCGGGCACTCACAGGACCACTCTATTTTTGTCTTAAAAAAAAAGAGAAGTTTTTGGAAATTCAGCTTTGGACTAGACTCCTGAAAGCTCTGCTGAGTTAGTTTCACTTTATTTTCATCTGGCCACCTTTCTCTCACTTTCCTAAATTAAATAGAGCACCCCCACCCTTGTGTTGTAAGTTGCCCTGGATTTCTACACAGACCCACGTGGGATGATAGAGTTTCAGGCCGGTGATAACTGGAAACTTACTTGGATTGTTTTCGGTCCTGGCTTTCAGATTGTTTCTGTTCTTGCTCAAATGTGGCCATTGTTCTGTATTTTTGTTTTTGGGGGTTTTTTGGTTTGTTTTTTTAGGTTTTTTGTTTTTGGACGTCCACTGGTCCATGGACATCATGCTGGCTTTGATATTCAGATAAAAAGAGATGACATTCCCTCATGGGAGGGCTAAAACTAGTTGATAATTTGTTCCTCTGCTACCTTTCAGGGCATGATCTACAATTAAAGTGCACACACACACACACACACAGAAAGGACAGTAAAGAATGTGATGGATCTGATTCAACCTCTTAAAACCAAAGAAATTCAAAATTAATGCCCAAAGTCTAAAGTCAAGTGTGCTGTATTAAGTACTGTGGAAGTATTTTGCTCTTGGGGAAAACATTAGCTAATGCCTGGATCTGAAAAATACCACAGCGGGATATATACCAAAAGCCAAGGTTTGCCTTAAGTTTTTATTCATCTTATTTTCATACATATGTATAGTTTACCACTGTATACTTATGATAAGAAGAAGGGTTTATAACCAACCTGTTTAACACGGTTTCTGTCTTTGTGTATCTGAAATTGCCTGCATGGTCATATTCAAACCAATTCAGAAGAAATGCCTCCTCTTTCCGTGAGCTGTGAAGATTTATGTTTTTGACTTTGAAGTCAACAACTGTGTAGCATATAATGCCAAATCAAATGCAACATCAAATTACCTTGTATTCATTTAAGTGAATTTGCAGATTTATGGCTGCCTGGCACAAGTCCAGAAAACCAGGGAAAGGACAATCACAGCAGATGATTGTAGGGAAGGAAAATGAAATAAATATCTGGGAATTAATTACTTATAAGGTTAAGGTCCATTCTTGGAAAGAGTCGGGAGCAATTTATTCTGCAATCAGTTTGCAAGCACCCAGAATGTAACAAAGTGTCAGGTAACATGGGCTGCTCAAAACACAAACCATGCCAAGCAAAACTAATTTCCCTCTTTGACAAAGTGACAGATCCAGGCATTAGCTGATCCTATAGACTGGAAGACCCCCCTGGTCACAGCCCAGTTTGACCTTTGCACAATTATCAATACTATTTCACATGGAGTGGTCATTGGCAAGCTTACAAAAAAATGGCTTGGGTAGAATAATTATCAGATAGATATTGAACTAGTTGGCAAAATGTTCTTAGGATTGGTGAGTAAATAGTATAAGAATGAGGTCGTGGTTATTTAGAAGTTTCCCACAGATCTGATTGTAGTTTGATTTTTTTTTTTAAATGAATGGTTTCGTGAAAGAATGTAAAACATGTTCAGAGATTTGAAGCAAAGTCAGCTTTGTTGAACATCTTTGCCAAACTCTCTAAATAGAAGATGGAGAATCCAAAATGAGTTTTAACAAATTAGAATTGTAATTTAAACTAATTGGGAAGGAATAGTTAAGTGTTTAGTGCTTAAAAAAAAAAAAGTATGTCTAAGGGAAAAAAATACTAAATCCCACAAATGCAAAATGTGAAAATAAAGCTGCTGTTTACGTTAGTATCAACTACTTGTTTTGCCTCTTTGTTGCATCTTTGCCCCAGACCACACTTCCTGTCCCAAGGGAAAGATGTAGGGCTCATCTGAGCCAGTCTTGTCACCATCATATATCAACAATGTCATTCGATTGCTGAGAAGGTAAAGCCTTTTTATACATTCAGTGAAGGGGTGTTTCTTTTAAGCTTTAATCACTGAAAGACCATAAATAGAGAGATATGGCAATGAAGCTGCACATATCCCCAAGTATAGGAGGATAGTTGATTAACTCAAGAGAAAATAAGGGATACACAATTTTTTTTACAGGATTATCTTTAATTTTCCATTAAATCATCTTTTTGATCAAGGATATCACACAACAACTAATGTATTTCGTCTATTTTTGTCGCCAAATACATTTTTTTTTTTTTTGGCTTTCTCAATAAAAATACTTCATAAGACTTCATGGAGCTGGTGTGATGAGAAAAATAATGTTCATCTCTTATGTGCCAAGATGGATTTTATTTTATTTTATTTTTTATTTTTTTTAAAG
The DNA here is from genome assembly GCF_004348235.1 of Phoca vitulina. Classification (NCBI taxonomy): domain Eukaryota; kingdom Metazoa; phylum Chordata; class Mammalia; order Carnivora; family Phocidae; genus Phoca; species Phoca vitulina. The sequence goes on along the minus strand of NW_022589708.1, from coordinate 16,294,456 downwards.
ATTTTATTTATTTATTTGACAGAGAAAGACACAGCGACAGAGGGAACACAAGCAGGGGGAGTGGGAGAGGGAGAAGCAGGCTTCCCGCCGAGCAGGGAGCTTGATGTGGGGCTCGATCCCAGGACCCTGGGACCATGACCTGAGCTGAAGGCAGACACTTAACGACTGAGCCACCCAGACGCCCCCAAGATGGATTTTAAATGGATAATAACGATCATGGTCATTATTAGCAAGTGTTTTTATTCTTGAGAAAGTACTAAAAATAGCTGACAGTTATATAGTTTTACCACGTGCTGGACACTCTCATAATTACTTTTTGTATGTTGTGTGATCTTCATAACGTCCTATGAGGAAAGTACTGTTAATATTGTCATTTTCCAGGTGAGGCACCAAGAGTAACTGACAATATGCCTACATTCTCAACTTCTAGTAAAACCAAGAGAATTCTGATTCCCACTAATTGTCATCGGTGTGTCTTTCCAATTATGGCATGATGTATGTCCAGGCCAGGTTAGTGGTTTCTGTGTCTCAGTACAAGATAACAAAGTTAACCTCATCAATTTCATATTACTAAATAAGTGAAAAAATATGCAATGATTGTTCTAAGAATTTTTAAAAGGAAGCAACATCTTTAAAATAATCAAATTAACATGCTCTAATTTTGCATAACCTCTGTGGAGAAGGTAGTCTCAGATTTATTTTTAACAGGAATTTGTTTGAAATGTTCTTCAGTGGCATTATTGAAATAAAAGTGCAAAACAGCCTAGCTAAATATTTTATTTTAAATATACAACTGATTCTGTTTCATTTCAAAAGCCTTATGTAATTACTAAATCTCAGTAAGGATAATTATGATTAAAAAATATTTCAGGAGCACCTGAGTGGCTCAGTCGCTTAAGCGTCTGCCTTCGGCTCAGGTCATGATCCCAGGGTCCTGGGATCGAGCCCCGCATCAGGCTCCCTGCTCAGTGGGGAGCCTGCTTCTCCCTCTCCCTCTCACCCTGCTTGTGCACATGCTCACTCACTCTCTCTCTCTCTCTGTCAAATAAATTAAATAAATAAATAAATAATCTTTAAAAAAGAAATATTTCAGGGAAAATGGTTTTATATGATATTTAAAATACTAGTTCACAGAGTTTTCTTTTAATGAAGCACCATTTAGAGTTTTAAGAATTTTTTATAATTTAAATATACATGTAAAATTTTAACTTTCTTACTTTATAAAAGTTTATAAAACTTTTTCTAAATGAATAAAACTTTCATACTACATTGCAAAATATGTAATTATTTAAGAATCAAAATTAATGGGGCGCCTGGGTGGCTCAGTCGTTAAGCATCTGCCTTCTGCTCAGGTCATGATACCAGGGTCCTGGGATCGAGCCCCGCATCGGGCTCCCTGCTCGGTGGGAAGCCTGCTTCTCCCTCTCCCTCTTCCCCTGCTGGTGTTCCCTCTCTCACTGTCTCTCTGTGTGTCAAATAAATAAAATCTTAAAAAAAAAAAAAAAAGGAATCAAAATTAATTATAAAAGTAATGACACACATGTATCATCAGTGCCATGTGCAGTGGTATAAAATTATCAATGTTCTTTTTTTTTTTTTAAAGACTTTATTTATTTATTTGACAGAGACACAGCGAGAGACGGAACACAAGCAGGGAAGTGGGAGAGGGAGAAACAGGCTTCCCACGGAGCAGGGAGCCCAATGCGGGGCTCGATCCCAGGACCCTGGGATCACGACCTGAGCCGAAAGCAGATGCTTAACGACTGAGCCACCCAGGCGCCCCTATCAGTGTTCTTTAAACTTGAATATTTTACCTTCCATGGTAATTTGCTAATGGTATCCTTAGAGGTGAGCAATACATTTTAGGAGCATCTTACCATGAAACTGCTCTTGGGTTTCCTTACTCATTTTCTCATCAGGAGGTAACTGTGGATTTGTCCACAGCCGAGGTAATTTTAAATAATGAGAAGACCGTGGACAGGAGAAAATACTTGAAGCCTTTAGTAAGGATTACACACTGCTCCTAGAGGAAGAGATTTTAGTCCTGGTCTTTTCTTTCATATGTATGTATTTCTTATTCTTGATTTATTTCCTTGATTAATATTCCTTGACTTTTATTTCTAACAAAATGTTTAACAGACACCTACATAACATTCAAAAAGCACCATATGTTCGACTCTTGATTTTGATTTCCATTAGGCGTTTATTTGAAATGGAAAGCTCTGAATAATCTTTTGGAATTCACACTCCAAGATCCCAATACTGGCAGTGATATGAAGTCATTGGTGGTGTTAGCATGGTCGGTCTTGATTTATCTTTTTAGCATATTAGGTATAATGTAGGCAAATTAGAATTATTGGCCAGTAGAGTTTTTGTCGCATACACTAAAATAATGTTATTCTCAACTTTCTCTGTTTCTACCTTGGAGCTGGCTTTGGGGGCCCACTTAATTTGACAATTTGGCACACTGAACCAGAACCTAGCTTGGAAAGACACGAAAACTACATTGGCAAATGATCTGCCAAGTGACCCGTGAACAAAAGCGAGATTGGGTTGCCCTTTGAAATAAACCTATTTGAATTTTATTATCTCTAGAGCACCTTGTGTCTCTAATCTTGTGAAAGGTTAGCATTCCATCCATCAGAGCAAGATTAGAGTGTTGGTTGGTGTCTGCTCTTGGTGATAACTGAAGGCAGCAGTTGGAGCTGAAGGAAGGAGATTCATTACCATCAGTAGTTCAAAAAGAAAGGGGAAAATGGGCATAAAGAGAGTCACGTTTACAACATAAGCCACATATTCCTAGGTCAGGGTATTTAAAACCAAACCAAACCAAACACAAAAGACCACTGTGTTGGAGAAGCTTTGCAGAGCCCTTTAAGTCTGCAAAAAACAAAGCTGTTTTAAGACTACACTTTACAGAAATTATCAATGTCTAATATGTAGGTAGATGCCTTCTTGAAAACCATTGCTAATTGCTTTGGGGAAGATTTTATGACGTACATCAGAATAAAAATAAGAATGATATAATACCACTGTATAACATACAACAAACACATGTTATAAAACATCCAATAAAGTCTAAAATAATAAACTTGTGGTAGGAATAAAAATTTTTGAAGATTACTCAACTGAATATCTTCTTTTGAATACTTTAATGTATGACCTATTTAATTCAGGAGTTGAAATATAAATAATATGAAAGTTACTTGTAAGCTTAAAATATGCCAGTGAATCAAAATAAGCTTGTTCCTTATCTAGGATTAATTTGATTTTAACACTGTGAAGAATACGATGCACATATTCACCACTGCATAATTTTTTTGTTTGTTTTCTTTTTTTTTTCTTTTTTCTTTTTTTTAAAATTTATTTGAGAGAGAGAGAGCACAAGAGGCGGTAGGGTCAGAGGGAGAAGCAGACTCCCTGCTGAGCAAGGAGCCCGATGCGGGACTCGATCCGGGGACTCCGGGATCATGACCTGAGCCGAAGGCAGTCGTTTAACCAACTGAGCCACCCAGGCGCCCTCACCACTGTATAATTTTGCAAAAGATACTGGCATTCAGTAATTGATACTTTATGATATCTTTAATAATGATTGTTTTTGTTTGTTGCATTTCAACTGATTGATGTTATGAAAGTAAAATAGCCATTAAATAGCATGAGATTAATGAATTCAATATTTTTTCTTTAAGAAGAACCTGGTAACTGACTGGCAAAGTAAAGCTAATCAATGTTAAGCAAATTTAGATCAATGTTAAATTAATCCATTTGCATTTATACCCTACACAATACTGTGGTATGTCTTATTATAAACCTATACTGGGCTATCTATTATTTATTTTCTCATCGAAGTGTATAATTACCCTTGAATTAAACATCTGTGATGCCAAGTGAGGCTGATGTTCATTACCTCTTGACAAATTTAAGGAATAAAATGATTCCTAACACATGATTGGGGAGGCAGTGCACCTCTAAGGGTTATCCAACAAGCTCAAGCATTCGGTAAATGACAGAGGTGGTTAGACGGTATCATAACTTCCTTTACTATTTTGGTTGTCAAATGTTTATAAAAACATTCTTATAATTACACAGTTTATCATCCTATGCTAATAATTATCAAACCCCACCAAAAACTCTGTAGAGAAAACAGTGACTTAAAATTCATAATCATTAAAAGGACAATTTGGTGTTCTTTTTTCTTGAGTATGGGCTGACATCTCTGATAATGAACAATGGAATTTTATTGGCTACTGATTACATCAGTTTGAGAAATCCTTTCTCTGTCTAGAAAGAAATATAAATTATCTATATTTTTAAGGGTTCATTTGAATACCAAAAAATATTCTTATTATCAGTGAATAATTACTAACCTTACTGGGACCATTATGTTACAACCAGCATGCTGTGTCTGAGAGACTACTCCTCTCTCTCTCTCTCTTTTAATTAAGTCCTTCTTACTAATCAGCATGCATTCACTAAATCTAGAGTCAAGAGACTCAAATTCTATCCCTGCTAATTTGCTGATAAATTTGGTGATTTTTAAGTAAATTTCTTGTTTGTTTTCTGCCCTCTCCAGCATTTTTTTTTTTGTCTTAATTCTTGGACTTCCCTTTGTAGATTTATTAGATAAACTAGTTTCATTTTATATTCTTATTATTTTTTTGGTCTATATTTTTAAATAGGTATTTCCCCCCATCAACAAGCAGCATTTTTCTGTTTAAAAGTTCTTTTTATGTTAAAATAATACATATTATTTTTTTGTTTTTTAATTATGAATGTAATTTATAGTCATTGTAGAAACTTTAGAATAAAGTAAGCAGTGTAGAGAAGAGAATGCAGATAAATCATAACGTTTTACCCATTATAAGCCATTTTTATTTTTTATTTATTTTTTTTTTTTTAAAGATTTTTTTATTTATTTGAGAGAAAGAGGACGAAAGCAAGGTGAGGAGCAGAGGGAGAAGCAGATGCCCCACAGAGCAGGGAGCCTGATGCGGGGCTGGATCCCAGGACTCCAGGATCATGACCTGAACCGAAGGCAGCCACTCAACTGACTGAGCCACCCAGGCGCCCCTATAAGCCATTTTTATATGGGTGTTCTTATTTTTATCAATGTGTATATACCTTTTTTTTTTTTTTTTTTTTTTACAAAATTGGGATTGTACTGCATATATATTTTGGGACCATTTTCTTTTTTTTTCATTTTCATTTTTTTTTAAGATTTTATTTATTTATTTGAGAGAGAGAGTGAATGAGAGAGAGAGAGCACAACCAGTGGGGAGGGACAGAGGGAGAGGGAGAAGCAGCCTCCCCTCTGAGCAGGGAGCCTGTTGGGGGACTCGATCCCAGGACCCTGGGATCATGACCTGAGCCAAAGGCAGACGCTTAACCGACTGAGCCACCCAGGCATCCCTATTTTCGGATCATTTTCTATCTCAGCATTTTCTGTCATCATGTCTTAACTGAAAGTAGATGTACTATAAATCTGGTGATATTTATGTTTTAAGACTCTTCACTTAAATATACCTTTTCAAGATCCTATACCTAATTTTGTATTTGTAATTTTGTATTATATCTGTTAAAGAGGGTCCTCTAAATTATATAAACTTCACTCCTCATAGAATCTATAGGTACAGTTCCTCAAGTCAGACTGCCTAGGTTTGTAGTCCCAGCTCCATCGCCTGTTAGCTCTGTACCTTGGAAGCTACTTAACTTTTTTGACCTCTGTTTCCCCAAATGCAGAAGTCAGATGATAATAATCACTATCTCATAGGGCTGCTGATAAGATTAAATTAGTTAACATATGAGAAGTCCTTGGAATAGTAGCTAACTCATACTTAGTGCTTGGGAAGTGTTAGCTTTTAAATAATTTAAAAACATAATTTTATATATAATGTAATATTTTACAGTGTGAGTATATCCTTCCTTAAGGATTTTTAAGTTGTTTCCCTTTTCTGCTAATGTAAATAATAAGAGGAATATTTTTGCACATAAATCTTTAACCTTATCTTCATAATTGAACTATTTCCTTTTATTAGTGTTCTTTTCTACTGTGGCATCCTGCATTTCACTGTTTCTTAAAAAAAATAAATAAACTGGGGCTCCTGGGTGGCTCAGTCGGTTAAGCATCTGACTATTGATTTCGGCTCAGGTCATAATCTCACGGTCTTGGGATCAAGCCCAGCTCTGGGCTCCACACTGGGCATGGAACCTACTTAACATTCTCTCTCTCCCTCTCCGCCCCCCCTGCTCGGGTATGCACGTGCTCCCTCTCTCTCAAAGTAAGTAAATAAATAAATAAATAAATACTTAAGTAATAAATATCACAGTAGTTAAGATTCTTCTTGTACAAAATATAAAGACGACTCGAAAAGCAAAGGTAACATATAGCAGTATTAATACATTATTATTCAATTTATTTTTTAAAAACTCATACTTGGTACTGACTTTTGCTTTCATTTTAATTTAGACATCACTTGAGCATACATAGTAAACTTGTTATTCCAGGACTTTTTGTATCTTTTCAGCATTGCAGGTTTTTCATGGACCCAAAAGGATGTAACTTAACAATTCAACATTAAATTTGGCTATAATACTTTCATTACAAATTTTATATTTAATTGCGCTTTCACAACTCAGAATTTCCCAGTACACTTCATGTCTTCCTTCTGTGTTATGTACTTAAATCTGCATTATGTACTTAAACCCTAGTTAGTCTGGTAGGCATTCCCTTTCCCTTCGGCTTTAATTAGCTCGGGTGTTACCAGACTCTATTCCTTTCTCTTCCCAGGCTGCACCCTTCCTTGCTCATCATGGGATAAGCTCATTGTCCTGTTATCAAAGAAGAGGGTGCCTAGGGAGTGAGTCTTAGGTGCTGGAAAAGGAAAAAGAGATACAGGGAAAAGGCGAAAAGACTAGCACACTCTTATCCCCCAAGACCACGGCCAGTGCACCTCACTTACTTTCCACATTTTGACCGATGGTGTGCTTTCTTCCGGAGACCAGAACATGGGTCTGAGAAAAGAGAAAAGGGAGCATAGTGAAGGAAGGGAAGAGGAAGAGAATCGGGGCTGATGTATGATATAACTCCTCCCTCCATCATCATTCCTCCTTCCCTGTTCATATATCCACCGCCAGGCACTGACTAAAATGAAAGTATTGGAGAATAGAAAAATGCTGCACATTGAGATCATGTGGGGAGCTTGAAGATATACTGATACCTGGATCCCACTCCCGAGATTATCATTTCATTAGTCTGGAAAGCAACCTGGCCACCAGGATTTTTTAAGTGAATTTAATGGGCAACCAAGGGTGAGAACCACCTAATTCTCTGAAAAAGAGAAGTCAATTTCATTTGACTGTTCTTCCTTACTCTCCTTAAGCACCTGCACAATCTCTTGTTGCAATAACGCCAGGTCCTTATCACTGACTTTTCACCTACATACTAGCTTTGGCCCCACTTCCCAGAGTCCACCCCTGGTTATTTGGTATTGGCAGATTTTTTTCCACCCCCGGCACAAGTAGGCGGGTGAAGAAATAAGGGGAGCTGGACAAAGAACTGGATTTGTGAATGGAAAAGTAGACGATCCAAATTTGGAAACCTAAAAAAACAAACAAAACAACAAACACTTGCTTTTTTTCAGTTAAGGCAAATAAAAAGTTGGAAGTGATTTTAAAATCTATAATTTTGGTTCCTAATGGGTTAAACACACTGTGCATCATGTCATCTCTGAAAGAAAAATGGGTTGTGGGCAAGGCCTAAAGGCGTTATCTGTAGGCCAAGACAAAGGAGCTGTGCAATAAGGAAAGTGAACTCGGAAGCATCTCAGCTTTTAATTTCATGCGCATTGCTTAGGGTGAGATGGAAACATCCTCTGCAGGCTCAAAACAGTTGTTTGCTTTTGGCAGCAACTGTCAGCAGATGTCAAATTTAATTCATGATTTCTAGAATTAATAGTTTATCTATACCACCTTATGAACATAAATGGCCTAATCAGTCTTTCGCACTTTAAACGGTATCTTCTGGAGAAATAACCTACCAAGAAATAAAACATTTATCAATCTAATGTGTAAAGGATCACTAAGTATAGGGAAAAAAAAGTTTAACCTTGGGAAATGTGCTTTCAAGCCAACAATTTCTATAAACGGCCTTATTGCTTCAAATCTCTCTATATCAACCAATTACATAGGGGCTGCATTCCAGGGAACTTTCCTTTTGAAACTGAATTACACCCCTGAATCTGAAAAGTCTCCTGGAATTTATTCTCTTCAGGTGACTTAATTTAGTAGTATTAAATGGAAGGACTTTGCGAGGTATTGATTATTTTTAACAAACAGTCATGATGACCTTTCATTAAAATTTTCTTCATGGAAAAGTCTAGTTGATTAGATCAGATGCATTGGAAAAATATAAAGTGGTGATGTCCAATTGACCTAAATAATGCATTTTAAAGGCATTATTATATCCTTGGTTTTCTTGATTGATTGGCTAGAAGTATTTCCCTAGACCCCTTATGTTTTCACTTATTTAAGATCTAATTTATAAGAGTTTCCAAAACACAGTGGGAGTAATATAATAAAAATAACCTTTGGATTAACATAGTGAGCAATTTTTGAATTATGTATTATAATATTTTTGATAGCAAATATATTTATTATTTTCTAAAAATAATTTTTCTAGATTTATGGTAAGCATTGTATTTTGTTATAGGGCCTTGTAAAATGTTAAAAGATAGTTTAAATTTCTATTTTTATTACTTACCATAAAGAGAGTGTTAAAATGGAAAATTATAAAATTATCTTTATAATTTTATTGGTGTTATATTTTTTTTTCTTTTTCTTTTTCATTTTATACTGTCTATTTTATATGCTGGGTTTACTGTGGGATTTTCTCCTCATGAAAATGTCCAGGGGCTCCTTAAACCACAACAGTAGAAAAATTTAGGGGTGTCTACTCTAAAATCACTGAAGTCACCTAAATCCTCTAAATCATTAAAGCGATTTAAGAATTTACTTTTGGATTTTAGTTACCTTGCAAGGGAATATAAAGAGATGAATGGGCTGCAGGGTTGGTCAAAGCAAATTTTAATACATAAGAACACTACGTCTGAAACTAGTGATGTCCTATGTGTTGGCTAATTGAATTTAAATAAAAAAATAATGGAGAAAAGGAACTTTTATTCCACTACTTAGAGATAACAGACTAATAAATTGTCTCCCTACCTACAAGAAATTAAAGGCATAATACATTTTGTTGAATTAATTTATCTCCAAACATTTCACTTACAATTCTGACCCTTTATGCCAGGGATTGGCAAAATTTTTCTGTAAAGGCATGGATATTAAATATTTGGGGTATTTTGAACCACATAAAGTCTCTGTTGGTAATTCCTCTCTGTTAACATTGGCATTTTATTGTATTTTATTCAAACAGTTAAATGTATAGGTGAATGAATGTGTTCATGGATGTGTATACTTGCTAATGTACACATATGATAAAATAATATATGCAATATATGTGTGCATATATCAGAAATGAGACACATATTTAATCAAATAATTTTAGCCTCCTTTTGTGTGCCACTGTTCTATGCACGATAGCTGTAATCCCAGGATCTGTGAGTGGTTTTCTTCTACTAGAAGCTACCCCTTTGAAGAAGATAGACCAACCTGAGGGATATGAGGACGCCTTCCAGTCTCAGTTATCTACGTGAACTAATTAGTATTAGTGGAAAAAGTAATCACACATGAAAATTATTTGTAATAAATAATTTAGATTTGACTTGAGAATGCATTTTGCAATTTTTATTTATATATGGTTTTACTCAGTATCCTCAGAATTAATTTGAATTAATCATTCAAATCACAGTGTGAAAGTTTGCCTTACAAAAAACTACAAAGCCACCCCACTTTCTTGTTCTTTCTTAGAATTCATCCTTTCTCCTAAGGTTTGGAGCTCTGGGTGGCATGCTAGTTGAATGGTCTAGGGCAACTTGCTTATTTCTGAGTCTCAGTTTCCTCGTCTGCAAACTAGGTATACTAATATCTGATTTGCATAAAGTATGCATAAATCCATTAACACCATGCCTTACGTAGTGTGTGATGCTCATTATGTATCAGGCAACTGTTTCAGCTCTATCTCTAGCTAGGTCTGAAATTACCATGATGGTAATTTGATCGTTTCAAATCCATTTGTCCTCTTCATTTAAGGTTTGGCATTTCCGTAGTGTAGTGGTTATCACGTTCACCTGACATTTAAGGTTTGGCATTTTGACTTTCCTCCAAAATTGTAACAGAAGCAAATGGAAATAATGAAGATATTATGTTACCATATTGATTGCATTTTAAAACAGTTTGTGATGGGGGTGGGGAGCTCTTACTTATCTGACAGAAATTTGGTTAAATAATCCCTCAAACAGAAAAGATATAGATTACTGTTATTAGAATCACTTTGAAATTATATAGCTTATTGATTCCTGGGATGAATTGACTGAGTAAATCATATTGCTTATTATAATATAATAAATTTAATCTATAGAAACATACATATACACACACAGCAAGAGAAAGTATGCATTAAGAGATAAAGAAGTCATAAATAATAAAAGAATTTTTGCTTACAGAAACATTGTCTCATAATAGGCTCTCTTTTTGAACCATTTGTTATTTTGAAAACTTGATATAATTTCAACCTCATAATTTTTAAAAATGTATACTGAGGGTTTCCGTTTCTTACAGAAAAACACAACCGATATTTAGGAAAAACTGCTAAGACAATATAATAGAATATCTATTATAGATTCAAAAGCGGCTTGGGAGTTCATTCAAACATAGCATGCAGGGCATTGCTTAGGTGAAGGATGCAAGAAAACTTGAATGCAGTCAGCGTGGTGAGATCACAAGCTATGAGGTCAAGGTCCAGCAGGGCTAGCAGCAGGAGAGGCAGTAATGAAGCCAAGCAAAGCATGGCTCGGGACAGAGAGAGCTGTGTCAGAGAGGAAGTGAGGGTCTGGTAAGGCAGTCTTGATAATGAACATATTTTTGGACAGGGGCTGTGAGGCCTTCTGGGTAGAGATGCACAGGAACTTGGAGCATGGGAAAATATGAATGTTTGTGTCTGTTTTACTGTACAAGAGTTTGGAGGATGTCAGGATGCCATATCAGTTATGTCCTGCTCTACAATGGCCTGTAACATCTCTCTCCCTCTAGGGTGGGCCCATGAAGTTGTATCATTATCTAAGAAGAGCCCAGACCAAATAGAATCAAGGTGCATTTCACTGGACGCTCATGTTCCTCCATCTATTTATTCACTCACTAGTCACCGCTTTCTAAACCCCTGCCATATAATGGGCACCAGACATGGAATTGGTAATATTGGCCACCAACAATCTAACCCATGAGTATAATGTGTATTTCAGCTGCTTTCACTGAGAGCACAGATCCTCGAATTTATCTCGAAAATAAATTGTGGGGCTGTCTCTATAAATGTTCTGGTCTTTTCTCTGAATGTTTTGATATCCTATTTTTAGACCCTGAAATTTATCAGTAGGAAGGTAACTCTCCAGGGGTGGATTAAGAGTGATTTTTGTCTCCCCAAGGGACGTTTGGTAATATCTGGAGACGTGTTTGGTTGTCAGTACTGGGGGAAGGATGTGCTGTTGGCAGTGAGTACATAGAGGTCAACAGTGCTGAGGTCGAGACCCCCCAATATAGAGGACCACATCCAACTGTCCTTGCCATGGAAGCTACAGCATGCCAAAGGTGACACTTCATGTGGCAAGCACTCTCTGAGCAACCCCGGTGCTTACCTCTTCTCATAGGGTCTCACCTCCAGAGAGTGGGAAGAGATATGCCATTCAGGGACCATGTATTCTCACCCTCAAAGTCTAACACAGAAGAGAGTAAATGGCGCTATGGTTCTTCTTCCATGAATGCTCCTCATTAACTACCATTTTCCTGGTGGTCCTGTCCGGTTATTATGTGAGCAAGGAGACTTTTGAAAGGAGAAATCATCTCATAAGATGTGCCTGAACACTGACAGGTGTATGCAGAATGAGGAAGGACACCCCTATTGACTTGTCCTTGAAAAAGGCATGGGGCGGGACAGGAGGGGGCAGGGTCGTAGCTTTATTGTATCTGTGAATCATAACCCTTACCGGACATCAGCTTTCCCAACCATTTTACCCTCCAGGACAGCTCCTCTGGGTCTTTCCTTAACCAGACCTTGGACACTGGGCTGACTGAACCGATCTAACATGCTTTTGTGGAGGGCAGGGTAGAAAAGAAGAGATTAGGAGAGAAATACAGTCAACATGAATATGTGGATTTAATGGAGCAAACTTAGGATACCCGCTTCCCATGGCAGGACAGGAGCTATCGGTTACCAAGTATAGAAATATAATCTCCACTGACTGGAGACCAAAGCTTCTACAGTCATTGAGTTTTGTGATCACACGAATTTACACCACCATCTTGAAGCACTCATTTCAAACAAGCTTTCAATGAGAAGTGTTTTGGAAAGCAGGAGAGTAGGAAAATGCTACAATTTCTAGGTAAATGCCGTACAGCACTTAATCCAATCTCCACGCACAGTCTCCCTGTGGTGGCATTAACAAGACATCTCCAGATTGATTGGGCAAAACTATTAACGTTTCTGTGGACTGCAGATTCCTCAAGAGCCTCTTGTCTGCCTTTCCCCTCTTGCTGGCACCTCCCTTCGGCCCTGTGTGCACCTTACATTTTGATCCATTCATTTGGCGGCTTCATTTGAAGCCTTTCTCGGATATCCTCAGGGCAACTTTTGGCTCCTCGGAGTTGATTTTTGCCCCTTGAGAGGCTTCTCCAAGCGATCAGGCAGCGTGCAGACTTCTTTTTTGCCTTTGGAACAGTGGTGGTTTTATCTACAAGATTGTTCCCCCACTTGAAGCAATCTGCCCCGCAGCTAACAGCTGTCTGCGTCCAGATCTCCCCTCTAGATGAATAAAATCCTTCCAGAGGCTAATGCTGGCTGGAAAAAGTGCTTCTGTGCATCTAAGAAGCATAACAGAGCCCTAAAGCAACAACCTTTGATGTATATTTTGTGAATGGGGAAGAGAAAAAAATCAAAAACATTTTTTCTACCAAACTGTTTCTTCAGATGAAAATTTTTGTTGACTCAAGGCTTTACCCAATGTGAGGTTTGTCCTCGCTGATTAAACGAAGCCTGGATCGAGATCGTTTTTTCCCTACACTGCTCTTCAATTTCGTTCTCTGTGCTGTGTGGGCATAATACTTCATCAGCAAAGTGGGTCCAATAACTGTCTTCCAAATCTCTATCTTGTTTGGTTTGCTGAGAAACAATTTTCATCCAAGCATAAAATACTTTGTTCAAAGAGTCAACCTTCAAAAGGTGGAATTCTAAGTCTGTGAGCAGACTAAAAATGAAATGAGGGTACTTATTTTTGGAGGACATTAGTTTTGCCTCAGTACCTTGGATCCCCATCTTTCATAACATCTAAGATCAATGTACCTTAAGGTAGCAACATTTGTCATAATTGCCTGATACATTAGCATCTTTCAATACCAAATATTAACTTTGACTGTGAGATCACTAAACCATATAATGATTTTGAACAAGGAATAATAACTTGACTTTTGAGGGCCAGTGAAGCTAATAGCAAACTTTGGAGACAATGATATACCCTTAGACAGAATTTAAGCTTAGAATCTAATGAAAAGTTTCTTGAGCCCTATTTATTGAAAGATGAGAACTTGGTTTCATTATTCAGTTCTGAACACTAATTTAGGCATACAGAAGCAAACCACAAGGCACAATAAGTGAGCAGTTTGTTTTTAACCATTCAGCCTCAAAGCAGGCATAAGTCTAATATTTCATGTTCCCTGTATCAGGAGGGGAAGAGCCTAAGGAATGTTACTTTCAGTAAAAGCAAAAAATAAAAAATAAAAATTTCATCCTCATAGAGAAGCATTTATACCCCCAGTCTTTGCAGAGCAATGAGAGTGAGAAGATTTTTTTTTACTTTTTTTTAAGCTCTTTGAAAATCCAGACCACGCTATTGATTACTAACTACTCATTGCTGAAGGCAGTACTCTGTATTCAATAAATTAAGCTTTAATTCCTGAGTCCAACAAAATAATTGACCTCAAAAAGAAGATAAATGAATGGGCTGTCCTGAGCTCATGATTAGAATCCACTTTCCAGTCTCATTATATTAGTATTTCTCAATTCAGTGATTTTTCCATTCTTTGTTAGTTTCGTTCACAACCTATAATACCTTTCACCCTGCTCCTCTATCAACGAGGCCAAGCTATTTCCATTCTTGGTTTCAAGAATGAAAGATTTTAATATGGCATTTTTATACTTTAGTATTAATATTGATCATTTACTATCATTTCCATTTTAGGACAGACTAGGTAACTAATATTTCTGAAAAATTCTGAAATGTTCTTGATTGCATAAAATCCTATATAACATAGACATAGAGCATACAGAAATATTTTGATTAATGGATCCTTTGAAAACTTTGAAAAATTTACTCTATTTGCATCAATGCTGATTTTCCTTACTGAACCCTTGAAGATTAGGGAGGTTTAATAACATTTATCCTGATTTTACATTTGAGAAAATTTAAGATAAGAAATATTTGGTCGCTTGTACAAGATCACACAGGGTTTATAAACCATGACTTAGGAAATCCCTCACTTTTCGCTGCCACTATAGCAATAGAATTTCTATATTTAGGAAATATTTATATTT